>NW_026623753.1:223861-293374 GCF_030028575.1 Malurus melanocephalus | reverse complement strand
GACAACCACATGTTACTGAGCTGCAAACCCATTTTAATTCTGTTATTTTTATATAATTTGTCAGACTGTGCCTTATTTGATGGTAAAGAGTCTTAGGTCTTGGTGCATGGTCTTCTGTAGTCAAGAAGACTTCTAGGGTATTTACTAGTGAAGAAGCAATGAGGGAGCCTTCAGTTGCCATAATCCTTTTGCTAAAAATAATGTTTTCATATGCCTGCCTTAGTATTGGCTTATTGTAGCTTACTTGTTGCCTCATGAAAACTCACTTTTTTTTTTTTTTTTAATCCTGAAATCTTGCACCAAAGTACAATTTAAATGCAAAATTACCAGACATTTCAACTGAGTATTTATTTTCTTCAGTGYAGTTTTCAGCATTTATTTTACTAAGATCTATATTTCCTTATTTTAATTTGTATTGTATTCTACCATCTTATTACTCTTCTTCCTCATTAAACTGATGTTTGCCAGACATTTAGTTTATAGTTTGGGATAGCTATAATTTTAACCTTGGAATATGGGTCTTCTTACGGGACAATGGAATTTGGTGTTGCTAGCATTTGTTAGAGACAATAACACTAATTGTTCAGGATTCCAAGGATTGCTTTTCTCACTATTTGATACTTAAATCCTTAAATCATAAAAAGTCTGCAGCTAGCTTCAAAGGARTAAAGTCCTAGAATGCTAAGGACAGAATCTTGTTGAAAATCTAGAAAAAAACCCCAAGATTTTTATTTGCCCCTCCCTGATCTTCAGCAAGGAGAATAGGTATAATTTCCCCTCACCCCCACCTTAGGTACACTATCAAATTAACAAAGAATCTATGCAAAAATCTGGCTTTTATAAGCATCTCAATGTGTTTTTCAAAAGGAGTCAGTTCAGATCTAGAGGTGATTTTCCTCACTATTTTATTCACACTCCCCTGCCCTTTCTCAGAATAACACCAGGATCTGGGGCACTGGCAGTTTCTATTGGTCTGCAAGGCTGTCTGTTCTCTCCTGTGACAAGATGCAGAGTGGAATACAGCTTTGATGTGAAATGCCTCAGGCTTTCATCTTATAATGAGCTCCCCCGAAAGATAAAAAAAATCCTAAATTGAAAAAAGCCAAACTTAATTTTAATAAATAATTGCATTTCAACTTTTTTATATAAAGAAAACTTAAGGCAACATGAGGTGACAGAATGGAAAAAAGATTTATGCATTGTTCTCTTCCTGTCCACTCTACTGCAGACTGACTCTAGGTTTGAGCTGTTACGTGCCCACAATTTCTGTGTAGTCCTGTTTGAGAAGTTCTTTTCAGTCTTTCTGGAGCCAGGCTGTTCTTTCTTGTGAATGTCCTATCTATTCCTTCTTTTGGTCCCCTCTGACTTTCTCTCCTTTGGGCATGCTGAGTTATCTCCTATTACAGGGAGCAGGCTTCCTTCTCCACCAGTCTTTTCAAAGGAACAGAACACGTAACTTAGAACACACAAACAAAACAAATATTGCACTATTGTATAGCTAGGGACCATGGCAGAGAGAACTAACTATATTACAAAGCTATTAAATTAATTTCTAGTAGTTTGTATGCCATGTGTGTGCACATATGTGTATCCATGGACATGGATTTATGATTCTTTCCAATAGCTGCTGACCCCTCGYATTAGTTTCTCTGTTGAGAATTAATCAAAGTAAAACTCTGAGGTAACAAAAGACAGTTTGCTCAGCCTTTCCATAGTCTTCCTCACCAAAAGTAACAACTGTAAATAACAATGATGGTAAAGGAAATCTTGCTGTTCGTGTTAAAATTTACAATTG
The DNA here is from genome assembly GCF_030028575.1 of Malurus melanocephalus. Classification (NCBI taxonomy): domain Eukaryota; kingdom Metazoa; phylum Chordata; class Aves; order Passeriformes; family Maluridae; genus Malurus; species Malurus melanocephalus. The sequence goes on along the minus strand of NW_026623753.1, from coordinate 291,579 downwards.
ATTAACACTGGTATTTAAAACTTATCAATTGCATCATGGTAATTTCAAATCTCAGCAGAGCTACTTTTTCATGTCCCCATGAGCTTGCAAAGACTAAGCCCAAAATCTTTGCATAGGTTCACGAAGACAGTGCAGGAAGCATCCAAAGCAATTTCAGTTTCAGGCTTTTTCAGGCTTTATCTCCCTGGCCATCTGAAGTGCTTTAAAACTTTCCTTTCAGAATATGATGTAGTTCAAAAATCATATTGCAAWATACATTTTATAATAATCTTTCTTACACCTGTGATTTTCATCCACTTTGGTTTTAGCTACCCTAAGCATGTTCTTTCAGACCTTATATTAAGGACTGTGTATCAAGTTCATTCATACACATTCCTAATATTCCAGCAGGCTTTCTTTCATAATCTATCTGCATCAGGAACGTGTGGAATTAATTTCAGGAAAATAATTTACTCTCCTGGCACCTTCCTACCCTCCTGAAATTATTTTCACCGGTGATATTGGTGCAGTTGCTAATAGTAATCCATACTTTTGTAAGATAAAATTTCATCATCATCCAGGGGGACTAGTAGGTTCGTTGAATTGCTTCAATATTTTCACTTACCATCTATACTACAAGATTATCTATTTAAAATATATGATTTAATGAAGTTCAAAGCTATCCCAAAAAATCCCGTGTTACCAAATTAGTTTAGTATTTAGTACCCATTTGTGTTTTCTTAGGTCCAGGGGTAGACTAGCAATCACAGCAATTGTCACTTGGTGGAGCCAGATTACTCTGCAACTGAATGTGCTTTAGAAATAGCTTGCAGARAAGTATCAAAGACAGGATTTATAAATTGTACTTTGGAGGAAGATAATAAAAAGTTGTGAGATTTCAATACATCCTACTAGGAATCAGAAACTTTATGGCTTTGCTTTTAATTACTCTAGCACAGAAGATGGATTTGCTGGCCAAAGCAAAGGCTATCTCCTTTTCCTGGAATAAAAATGAGAATACAGTGTTGGTATATTTGGTGATGTATATGAAAACCTGCAAGGATGAAGCAGTAGCTGTAAATCTTGGTAATTTAAAAAAAATTCAGCTTGTTAATGTTTGTTCATATTTTTACACTATTTTCCTACTAGTATTTTAAATCTATGCCATACCTGTATCTCTCTTCTAAATGTTCTTCATAAAGTCTGGAAAGATACCTAATTTATTTCTGGTGTAGAGAATAGATTATACTTAGAGGAMAAAAGGTGGAGATACCACACTGTAAAGACCTTGTACTCTGCTAAGTATAAAGAATTCTCRGTAACTTTTCTTCACAATTTATTTCTTTTCCATCTGTAAGAATGGCACACTCTTTAAAGAAATGTCAACAATAGAAGCACCTACTCATTCTTATTCTGCACTATATGTACTGTGCACASTGTAGCAAAGAACTTTTTGTCTTACTCTGCCATTGTGATTCTCAGTGATCAGAGGTTACTACTGGAAGTGTGTGTATTTTTCTGGTGGTTTTGTGTGGATTTAGGTTTTTTTATTATTCTCATTTTTTAGTGTTTGCGTGCATTGAATTCCTCTGAGACAGATGTATAAGGATAGGTATTTTTGAGGAGTTGTTCTGRCTAGCATGGGAATAAAGTCTTACACTTTCAATATATTCTTTAGATTTGTCAGATCTCATTTACCAGAAATAGACTCTGTCATTTGAGCTCAAGCTTCATTTTTATTGCATAATATATTGAGCACATGGCTCTTTCCTGGTTGGTGACCCTGTGTGCCAAAAGGAGCTGATTCTCCCAATYAGCCATCTGTTGATAGATATATCTGGCAACCGAGGTTATAGAACAGGAGAAAAGCCACAACACTGGGGAGAGGAGCTTAAGATTGGCCAAGTAGTGGGGTTTATGCTTTGAAATCCAAGTTAAAGGCAAAATTCTCAATGACATAAAGGCATCTTAGTCCCACACGTGTAAGTCTTTGCTCACAGCTCCCTTGTGTGTTTTTAGAAGTACATCTGCTTTCGTGACCCACTGAGTCAGATGACAGTTGAGATTTTCAAGCCTTTGAGATACTGGCAAACCTGTCACAAAATGTTCTTATAACTTTTCCTATCCTAGTAAGAAAAAGTGAGAAACTACATGAAAATCTGATGTTGCAGCTTCCTTGACTGTACATATAAAATCATACTAGGGACATTATTCAGAACTATTAAGATTTTCTAAATAATTAGATTTCCTCAGCTATTTTTGCATAGATCCCATTCTTTCCCAGTGAAGGAAAATATACATTGTGAAAACAGATTATATTTCTAGAACATCTTAATTTATAACTGTGGGCAGCAACAAGAGAAGGATAATTAAAATTACTATATTTCTCCCCTGCAAGGAAGGAAGAAAAAAGGTATATTAAATCTTTGWATAAAGAACAGATCACAGGAATGGAAAGACAGGAATGACATTACTGGTGAAAAAGAGGAAAGGTCAAACAGAAGAAAAACCTGAAATACAGAAGTGACTTTCCCACCTACAGAAGGGCAGGATGTGTTCTGTTAATGCTGGAAGATGGAATAGAGGCAGGAAAAATGTGGGGTGTTGGTTTKGCACATCCAGAATTGCTGGAAAGAGCCCTTGTGGTGAGGCCTTTTTGGATCATTGTACAGAGCAAGTGTTAAATTTTACAGTGCTTTTCCAAGTAATGTAATCTGTGGAGGTTTGGGGAATTTTATTTGGTTTTGTTTTGTTTCTAACTGGATAGCTCTATTGCCTTTTTCATACTTTTGGTGACACCCTGGCGATTTGCATTTGGTTTTATTGCTTTTTCTTAGGATAAGCACTACTTATGACAAGTCACACAGGATGTTTGACATCCTTAGACAGGGAAAAAAAAAATTAAAATTTATCTCCTTTTTTAATTTTCTGCTTTTCCTTTGTGATACCGTTTGAACAGCTGTATCTAGCTCTCCCAACAAGGGAGAGAGATTCTCAGCTGAAGGGTTTTAAAAGTTCATTAATTTAATTTATTCTGCCTCTCCAAAGGATATTTGCATTGTCATTGGAATAGCAGCTCTTGGGTATTTTTTTCCCTCTTCCTTCCTCCCCAGATGAATTGGAGATGCACAGATAAAATCCCTGATTTCATGCATTTTCTAACTGGCACGTCTATTTCATTCCTTTTATATAAACTACTTGATCTTACGCGCTCTTCCTTTCATTTAGTTTATTGCGCTTTTCTTTTTTTACTATTCTCCCTGCAGTTTTGTATCATCAGGAAATTTCACTTGTTACCGAACGCATCTCCATCCAGGTTAAAAAGGAGAGACAGTCAATCAGTCAGTAAATCCCTACTCTCCAAAAMCACAGTCAGCACCAGCTGCAGCTCAATTAAACTCAACACTTGAATAGTTCACAAGAGAACCCACRCTTGTATACACACATTAATCAAAGAAATCCATTTTAACCTGTAGWCATATTCCAAGCTTTCAGTTAATAGCTTGGACAGTAAAGTGTGGGCTGGAGATATGTGACACAAGTAAGATGTAATTGAACCTTCTCAGCATAATGTTTAAACTTATGATGTTGACATCTATGCACACTAAACAAGGTGTGCTGWAGGAACCTAAAATATTTACATGCCTAAATGTTGATGAACACTTCTGCTGAGTAATACAAGCAACTCAGCTGTTCAGAACTGCTTGACAGGTTTCTGGTTTGAAAACAGAGGAAAATATTTTAGCTTTTACTTTTTTTTCCTAAGATAGTGAATGCAACAGTTTGTAGAAAGAAGATTATTTCTGTGCATGTTCTTATGTCAGCTTTGAAAACATTGTAAATAAAGTAATGCTTATGCTATTCACACAGAATGCTTTCCTGCATTTCTTAATTCTGCAGATATTGAGAATAATTTCCAAGGATCAATTATTTCATAATCCATATTTAGAACAGCTTGTATGTAAAAATATGTGCTTAAGTCCTGTTCTCTGTCAGAATTTAACTGTGCTGTCTTATGCTGTTTTAACCATGGCTGTGTATGGGCAGCAGACCCCTACTAAAGGGCACTCCAGCTAAAAATGCCCCAGTCTGTGGAGAATACAGGCCATGTCAGACTCTATTCCGGCTCTCTAGTCTCATTAATTTAATTGGTTCTGAACAGATTTCAGACAAGGTCAGGCTGGCCATGCTGATTGCTATTTAGAATGTGTTCCAAAAGGAGCATTACTGCCACTGCTTGGGAATATTTTACTGAAATTACTTTTGTCATTAAATGACTGGTTGTCAAACTGAAGTATATTTAGCTTAGTTTGGGACAGCTATCTTGACCCTGTGCTGGAGAGAGATAAAGATGGACGAGCAGATGTCCCAAACCACAACAACCAAATTCACCAACTCTACTGGGATCAAGTCCTGGCTGCAGTAAAATATTTGAATGTTTATAGATAGCATATATATGCAACAGTTTCGCCCCAAGACAGCCTGGTACTTGTGTTGTGTTAGACAAAGCCTTAAACTTACATCCCTTGTTTAGACCAGATTGTACAACATGTTGAACCTGATCTGGAAGTCTCAGGGAAAGCATTCTTTCTCTTGGTGAAAAACTTCAAGGAGTTTCACACCCATGTGGAGTGAAAAATGTTTGAAATGTGGAATTACATGAGAAAATATTTCTTTCACAGTTGTAGTTAAAATCCCCTTTTCTCTGAAGTGATGGGGAACATTTTTTGGTGATAGACCAGTAGGCACAGCCGTGAAAATGTTTTGCTTGTCACAGGCCATCGACAATGACTCTCCCTTGGGCTGACAGCAGTGATACAGACAAATCMCTTCCCACATCCTCTGCAGTAATTGAGTTGGATTGCTTGAAATGAAATCATGTGCTCTTTGGCTGGCTGTTTCACCTTGCACCCAAACATTCTCGGTTCCAAGTAGAAAAAGCCCTAACCTGGAAACCTGGGAAAATATTAGAGACAACCTGTGGTAATAATGTCACTGTTCCTTCCTTTGCCTTGTGGCCTGTGTACTGACACTGAGAGACACTGAAGTTATCTCCAGAGCTTACTTGAATCGGTGGGATACTTTGGATTGGCTTTAATGTCTACAGATCAAGTACCAGCACAACACTAAAAATAAAACTCTRGTACTTTACAAACTAATGTTAATTTAGTGGTGAAAATATTTGCTATGTAATTGGTAAATAATAGGAATTTTCCCAACCCTATCTTAAAATCTTTACCTCAGTAACACTTCCTAGCTCCAAAATAGTTTTTGTAGAGGATTATAGTAGTGCTCTTGGTTCTGAAATCACTGGTATATTCTTTCAGACACTCCTAGGTATCTGCTTGCATTTGAAAGGCACGGGCAGTTCTGAATTCTGATTAGAAAAACTTGAACAACCTTTGATAAAAAGAAAAAACCCTGGCTTCAAAAGCTGTAGCTTCAGTTTTGAAACTTTAATAGATATATTACCCTTTTTTATTCAGTCTAATTCTAAAATGAGGCACTGAAAACAGTGCCTACAGGGTGGCACAGCTTTAAGGTGGCAAGTGAAGTAACTTGTGGATATTTAAAAGTGCTCAACAAAGCATAAATTACAACAAGGATTGGAAGACAGGAAAAACACAGATGCCTACAAATAACTGAATGTTTCCCTAGGGCATAAACATTAATGACTTTAATTAGATTATAATTGCTCGTGGAAGCATAGTCTTGCACAAGATAAAAATACCTGACATTGCATTTGCAACTAGGCAACTGCGTCAGAAGTACAAGGAGGTTTAATGTTAAACAGAAGTTATTTACTATATGTAAGGTGATGCATAGTTTATGCTCTGTTCTCAGGACAYACTCTCATGTTTTTCAGATGTCAGCACTGCTTCATGTATTTGGCACTGCATTGTTCTTGGACTTAGAGATTGAATTAACTGAAAGGATAACAGATGGCAACAGTGTTTTTTAACTAAGGGTCTTCAGGTCCCTATGTATTTTATTTTCATCAGTACACTTGCAGAAAGGTGCTTCAGTGACAATGCTTAGAATAACCTATCCTTGTGTGGAGTGAAGATCTAGATATTCAACCAATATTATAGCTCCAAAATTAAAATACTGATTTAGATTAATGAATTGTGTTTCAGCTAAAATAATCTTGTCGCATCCCAGGAGGTTTGATACACCAGGTTATCAGGCATGTGTGCATGGTAAGTATGTTATTTTGCCTGTTCTGGAAGCCTGCTGGTTGCCAACCTGTAAAAGTTACAGTAGGGAAGTAAAGGTGAATAAAAAAAAGTGACTCTATTCTGAATATGGGAACTGAGAACCCATAGAATTTTAACCCTCAGTCACAGTCTTGCTGAAACATTACCTCTCATGGAATTTTTGTCCTCTTGGCTATGCAGTGGCACAACTACACCAAGAAGAGTGCAGAGCATCTCCTCACCTCTTAACTTAGAGTCAAGTGATAAAGTTTCCTGTCAAAATAAGTTTTAAACCCTTGAGGCAAAGGAAAAATAAGTTCCACTCTCTTCCACATTTTTCAAACATACCAGCCACTAAGCAATTACTGATAGAAGAAATGGACCTTAACRAAAACACACTGAAAAGATGCAGCTGCTGCACATTGGTTCAAAATCCTGTGCAAATCAGAGAATCCCTGCTGTCTTAGCATGGGAAAGACACATACCAAATGTCATACTCCTAGTTTCTCATATGTTTGCATCATCTGTCCAGTACTGTCTGCTCCATTAGAGGTAGAAGGATCCACCATTACTGGCATCTGTTCACACTATTAACAAGATGCAAGTTTGTTTTTTTTTTTTTTTTTTTGGTATTGGTTTTTACGGGAAGTGGTTACATGGGGACTTCACAGTTCTGAAATATTATGAAGAATCAAAATGGTTAAAATATATGAATCTCTCTTTTATGTGTTTAGATTGGCATTAAAAACTTCCAAGAAAAGTTTGCAAATGTAATACAAATATATTTATATTGCATTTGAAAATTAAAAAAAGGTTTTTAATATTTAAAAATTTTTAAATAAAATAAACTGGATCTGAATTTAATCTAAAACATAGCCTGGGGCAGCAAGCGTTTTCTCATTGAGAGCATTTCATGATTGACAAAYGTCAAGGTATTAACCCTACAGTATRCAGACTCAGTTCATGATGAGACCAACTATTACATGGATTGTTTAAAAAGCATTTGGACAGTGTCTGGGGAGAGTCTGTGCTCTGGTCAGATCCAGCAGACCTGTGAACAAACCTAYATGGACAGCTCCCTGAGCATTGCCCTGTAAACGTGGAACATTTTGTATATTTGGCACAGGTGAACATATGCAACTCCACTAAAATGAAATATAAAGGAATAAATGTAGATGAAAATGCACCATAGAATGTACTGATCCCATGATGTTGATTTTACAGCGACTTAATAGCTATTTAGAGGTTATTAGTTAGGGCAAAATATTTTTGTAGTGTGGGATTTTTTTTTTTTTTGTTTCTTTAAAACCAGCAAGATTATTTATCTGATAAGATCATTACTTTCATATTATCACTTCCCAGATTAGGTTAGTGTCATTGACATCAGGTCTCAGGAATAGCTGCAGGTGTTCTTAACTRGCACAAACACTGGTACAATTAATTTACTTCTACAAGGCTTTGACCTTGCTCCTATAGCAAATAAAGTATTTCAAACAATTGTAATAACATTAGTTACTCTTAATGAGAATATTATTGATTATAATTGCACAGATGATTTACCTTTCTAACATAAAGCTGTAGTGTGTGAAAGCTTGCCAGTGATGATGTGAAAAATAGGTCAGGTGAAGATACTAAAGGCAAGATTCTGAGATCCTCATTTCATTTTTATACATTTCTCCCCCCCTTTTAATTCAAGATGGATCAAGCTTTTGACAGAGAGATCAGTTAGGAAACTGGGAGAGAAAAGTAGCCTTGARTTCAATACTCTTCACTGATTTGCATTTTAGGTAGTGGTATTTCCTTAAAGGATTGTAAGTCTTTTAATCTTCTCATATGCTCTGCATTATAGCTTTTTTTCATTTGCTTCATCTCAATATTTTTACTCTACTTTCTTCTTTTATACTTCTTTTACTGTTTTAACCCTATATTTTCCATARTTACTGGGCTTTACTTCCATGGCCATTGAATAAAATTAATCCAAGATGACAGATACTGTCATACTTGCAATGATCCACTGACATGATATCTCACTTTCCCTCGTCCTCAATTGCCTTSAAAGCTGAAATTTCTTAAGGCGGGATTTGTCTCTCTCCATTTGACTCTGTGGAGTCTCAAGGAGGTTTTGGCTGATGCATTGTATGAGCAAATGCCAATTTAGTGGGAAAGGGTCCAAAAGCTCAAAGTTTCTTCCCCTTTGCCAGCAGTGACTCAAAAGCTTGGTTACCCTGACTTGTAGGTAATAAGGTCGTGTTGACTGCACAGCCCACTCTTCCTCCCTCCCTCCCTATTGCCTGGAGCCATCCCTATCCCTGATACATGACCACTAACATAATTTTGTTGTTTTAGCCACTTTAGTATTCTTTCTGTATGTTTTGTGCAAGAAAACAGTTTAAATAACAAAAAAAAAAAAATAGGTCATCAAGATTCACACAGTGCAGAACAGTCACTCTAAGTACTGAGTGTTTTGAATGTGGTGAGTTGGTACTGGAGGAATCATATATTTCTGGGAATATCTTAGAACCCTAGATCTTGATTCATGAATGTCATGTCAGGGTTATTTATTGTATTTTTTTTTTAAGAAAAAGTACTTGAAAATGTGATACAGCCACACTTATTTTATACGAAAATGGACTTAAAGCAAGGGGCATTATTGGTAATTGGTCAGCTTTAAACTTGAGCAGCATTAACTCACCCCTTATTTCAGGGAAAATTTAAACAAATGTGTGACTTTAAATGCTCATAAGTTTAAAATTACTGAACCATTTTTCATTAGCCATGAATAATTTTTCCTTCCTCTGTGAGGATTTATAAAACAACCTGGAATGACGTGTGGAGAATTAGCCATTTTTAAGATTTCCATGCTTGAAAATTTCAATCAGCACATATGGCGAAAGCGCAGCTTATTTTTCATGCTGGCTTAACTCAAGTGACTGAATTGATTTTACTCATGCTTTCCAAAATAATTCATCACTGGACTGAGAACAGGCGCAGTCATTTTTGGCTTGACAGAATTTGCATGAGAAAGTTAGGAGCCACTGATGCAGGGGAGGGCTGAGCAGTGGTTGGAATTCCTCTTTAATGACAGCRGTCACTACCAGCTGGATCCTGAAGAAGCTTGATCTGCACACTCAAATGAGCAATAATAGAGGATTCCAGTGGAAAATTAATAGACTGACAAATACTTTTTGTGCTTGATGAACTGTAATTGCATAGGAAGGCCAGTTGCTAATGGTAAAACATAGCCTAACAAAAAAAGATTTATGCCATGGATATGGGGATCATTATTTGACTGTCTTCTCAAAGCAGCAGCTATAATCGGAAAAAAAAAAGTATCTGTCAATCCCTTAAAAAATTATGAAAAATGAGCCACTGCTCATGTTCTGTTTTGCCTTTTRTCCCAACATCTAGTAAATTACAAACAGAAAATAACCACTATTAAAAGTAAAGCAAGTAAAACCTTGGGAATTTAATTTCTGGACAGAACTGAGTGTTGCATCCCTACTTGGAAACAGTGCACAGTTCAATCCTCACTACTTCAACTGGTAAAAAGTGTCTTGGCTTTTCTGTGTTTAATGTATGCTCCCATTCTGTCCTTTATACAGTTTCACAGAGATGTGTTTTTTTCCTGATGGATTGGTTAGCCAAACGAGACTTTTGGCAAACTTTATGGAAACTACATAATACAAAAGAAAATAGGGACTTTTTGGCAAATCCCAGAAACATGCAGAACACAATGGTCCATCACACAGAGTGGTCCTGACCCCAAAGGCAGTGTCCAATTAAATTAATCTGTCTGGGGCAGCACATGTGCATTAACTGAATCCCTGTGTTGTTTCTCAGCAGGGCTAATGAATTGCCTCAGCTGTAAAACCACCGTGATGCATTTACACCGTTTGTGTGCAGCTCTTGCCAAGGTAATGATTTTGGAGAACCTGGTTCTAGCTTAGTAAAACAAACAAGAGCTAGAGACAAAACTTCTGAGTCCAGACGCACCACAGATGAGAGGGAGGAAAAAAATTGAAAAGAAGGGTAAGTGCTAGACTTGGTATAAAGGGAAATGAGTAAAATCTGATCATGAGGAAAAATAGGCTCAGACTTTACAAAGGCTTCTAGCTATTGTTACAAGCAGGTTTTAGAACACGTTGCTTATGACAGTGGGGCAAAAAAAAAAAATAAAAAAATCCAGAGGTGCCTTGAAGTGGATCTCCTTAGATCTAAAACAAAAAGTTTATGATGCTATTTGTGAATCTAAGCATCTAGACTTTAAGGGTACAATTGGGAAAACCTCCCTAAATTTTTGTAATATTTCTCTAGGAGTTGGTAAGGCAAACAATTTTAATTCAGACAGTTTTGTTGCTTGCTATTCCTTACAGCTTTTCTCTAGCTAATAACTATTCAGAGCCTTGCTTATTTCTTTCCTTTCTTCCTGAAGAGAAGYTAATTCAGTTTCATACCTTCTGCTTGTTTGTACAGGAAATAAAGCTCTTGGTGGTTTGCACTGCAAAAAATCTCCCTGAATTTCAATTAAGGAACAAGTTCATTGAAAGCTCTTCACCAGCTAGTGAGACATAATTATCCCTGGAATAGTTCGGGCCACTTCACCTTGCCCCTGAATGGAGTGGTGTCTCTCTCTTCTGAAACCTTCTGGATTCAGCCCTTAGCTACATCTGTTACAGGACAGATAAATTAGTGGAGAAATGAGCAATATAGGTGAAGTTTATTGTAATTTCTGGGTTAAAGATTGTTCTTCTGTATCCTGTCTTTTTCTTTCCTAATCCACCATAATTGTGCCAAAGTATATGAAATGGTGTTTTTTTCCTTTGCTGAGAACAGTGAAACCTGCTGGAATTAATAAGTGAATCAAGGATAAATGAACTCTGAAAGCGAATAATGAGAAAAACCTCTAGATAACAAACCTTTTTATATGCCCATCAAGAAGACCTGCAACTTTTAAATGAATTGCCTTTAAATGCATACAATGTATCAAAGAAATGTTAATACCTACTTTATGCCTTAAAACATTTTAGTGCCTCATTAATACACTTCAGATCAGCCAGGTTGTTAAGTGTCCATCACCAAATAGTGATAGAGTGCAAGAAATTGCCTTCTGTACCAATAAAGTGTTCCTTGAATCCAGTTAGGAACTTAYGTTTTAAGGTTAACAAGATAGAAATTGCCAAAGAAATTGTGCTTTTATTAAATGCTGTTAATTTTTATTTTTTTGAGCCCTCACAGTTGTTCAAGTACTTAATATGACTCAGATTAGTTGTGCTTAAGTATTTTTCTCTCTTTTCTGAAAGAAAACCTGACGTTTTTAGGAGCATTCTTAAAACATTATTTTGTTCATATTTTCCATACAAATAGAAAACATGCAAGTTTTAGTTGGCTTCCAAGTGTCATGACAAGTGTTTTGATCCTGTCTGTGCAAACAGGACCAAAACAAGTTATAGTGCCACATGGATGGCCATGTCAACAGGAATTTCTTCTGAGATGATGAGGAAGCCTGTTTGGTTAGGCTTGCAAACTTTGTCTAAAGTACCCAAAGACTGGTTTGTGCCAACTCAAAGCAGGAGTGCAATTGAATCAGTGCATAGGCATGTTTTGGTCCCAGGATTGCTGACCAAGAGTGTTTTGGCATCATGTTAGTGAGTGCCTTAAATTTTAAATTCCAGCTGAATTGCATGATCCAAAAAATAGGCAGACTTTATTGTTGGTAGAATTCATCACCTCATAGAAACAGCTTGTTTTATGATGGCTTGTAACTTGAAATATTTTCTGTGCTATGTAAATTGTGTTCTAATTATTGTGAAACAAGATATTTCAATATTAGAATTGAATGCTGGTAATTTCTATGTGGTTGAACTGTACCCTGGTGATTGTCAACCATCATTCTGTTCTGACTCTTCACACCTTTGCTAAGTTTGTTTTGTTTTTTTTCAGTGTGATATTCATGGTACAAAGGCACTTCAGTCAAGGAATGGCCATTTCAGTTCCACTGCCAACAGCTTCACAAATCAAAATTTGTATGTTTTTATTCTGAGATTTGTTAATAGTTTCTCACTTCTGTATGCCTCTACTTATATAGAGCTACTTGAATAGCCCTTCAATTTCAAGCATCTTACATGCACCACCATTCTTCTTAGAAGAATGTATATTTTAGATGTTTGATTGATAGCTGGGCACTATACTTTTTAATGTCAGCTTTTTTTTGGAACATTTTTCACTCCTATTGGTAGACCACTGCCTGCAAAGTGATTCTGGGATCACTCTCCTCACTGCTGTTAAGAAGCAGGACATAAATTAGAGGCATTGGGATGATGCACATGGTTGATGCTTGAGGGATTGTGGGCAGAACATAGTCTGAGAGTGTGGCAAATGTGTGTTTTCATGTTCATATGAATGGGTGCTACCTGTCTTGCTTTATGTCATAAACTTGCATATGAGTTGGAACAAGTGTAAGGAGACTGGGAAAGGAGAAAAAATTGGCTAATCTGAAGTCTCTGGTGCTTGCTTACTCTGCTTACAGAATCAGRCTCTCAAAACTATTTTACAAGTCTTTTCTGTTAAGTTACTTTTGTTCTTGTTTTCCTTGAAGACTTGCATTGCTATCCATTTTAACAGACTTTATTAAATATTTAATATTGATTGTATTGAACTGGAAGGCTTGTGATATTTCTGCTGTGTTCCCATTCTGTTTACTGTTAACAGACTGTGGCTCCACTAGGAAAACCCCTTAAAGTAGCATTTTGTAGTAACAGCCTCCAGACTCAGATCTTTGGCAAAGAGGACCAAAATATCTTTATCATCTCCGATATTTTGTGTCTTCTGCTTCCCTGATATAATATAGAGAACAAAAGTGACTTTCAGAGGCCATTTGCTTCTCCTAGTTACCTCCATGCTCTGCATAAAAACTATCTGGCCTGAGCTAAAGGTATTCCTTTGCATGGCAGAAGAAATTGTTGTTTGTTTGCTTGTGTTTTCTATTATGACAGGATTATATTCATGTTTATGGATGGTTGCTACATCCATCCATGTAATACAAAAATCAGCACAATAGGGCTGGAACAAAGATGAATAAATTAACCATACAGTGGCATTGTGGAGCCTGTGGATTTAGCAGGGATAGTCTCATTCATCGAATTATGTTTTATGAAAAGCCTGCTGAAAGAGAACTTTTCTCCTCAGACAGATACTGAAAAGTATMATCAGAATAGTGGTTATTGATGACCATGTATGAACACAGATATGTGATATGTTTTACTAATAGCAAAAAAATCAGTCTTTCTTGGATCTTTTCATTGTTTTCAAAATCCAGGATAGGCATCTAGGGACTAATTGGCCTATTACACACAAATCTCTTTGGAAGATTCTTTTGGTACTTGATGAACTCAGGACTTACATAATCATATATCTTAATTATAAAGTGATGAACTTGCTCTCATAAAAAGAGAGCAGCTTCCAGAGCAAAGTTTGTACTTCTAGAAGATCTGTGGAGGTTATGTTCTTCAGTACCTTAGCAGAACTAGGTGCTGATCACTCATATATGTAAATGTTGTGACAATTTGAGGACTAATTAAAGCTGAAGCCAGGGCAGGAGGTTAAAGGGAACTTCCCCAGTGTCTGATCCAAGCAGGAAGATTGCAATCCAGCAGGGGGTTTGGTATCAATGTAATCCACCATGTTCTTGTTCTGCTAACCCCAGTGGTGAGTTTGCCCTGATGGAGTGTGATCTCTTTCTGACCAAATACTATTTAAATGGATGARGGTAGAAATATATTGAAACTGATAAATTCTTCTCCGGAAGGGCTTCTTCACTGCCTTCTTTCCCTACTTGGACCAACTGGTATAACCTCCTTGGGGAGYCCACATGGCCTTCCATGTAACCAAGAAACTTGTAAAATAAATGAATGGGACAACTTGAAAAGAAGTATGAAAGCACCATGTAAATTTGTGAAAGGAGGGGAGAAGGAAGTGGGAAGAGACCAACAGTAAAAACCTATTTTGATTCTTTCAAGTCRCCCTCTGGCATGACAGCTTCTGTCTAGACCTAACAGAACATCATTCACATTGGAGCAATCCCACCACTGCAGTTACAGGTCAGGGAGAAAAAAAATTAAGGATCTGTGTGTGTGAGCTTGTGGTGTGATTTCTCAGCCACGCAGGGATTGTAGAGGGCAGCATGGATACAAACAAATCAGGAGTATCCACAYTTCCAGCAAGATGGGGGTGCAAGTAGGGGAAACTGCACTCCCAGAAGAAAGTGGTGAGGGTTCATTACCCTCAAGCCCTGTGAGAATGGTGGGCGTGTAACTGTGCACATGGGGGATGCTGTAACTCTTGGGATTAGCAATCATGTGCTTAGAAATTTATAGGTATTAACATTTCATTCTAATATTGTGGTTTATGTGTTGTGATACTGATTCTGAATGTATAATTTACCGACTGCCAGTTAATTACATCATTATTAAATCATTGTTTTCTTTGTTTGTAGTTTGGTTTAAAGCATGTGAATTGAGCAGGTTTTACCTGTGGTGTACCCTGAGAAGACATCCCTTGTGCAGCAGAAGGTGATTCCTCCTCAGGCACTGCCTTCAGGTAGTGAGATGTGAGTAGGGAGTGGGCTGTCTTAAAATGTTCAGCTTCTGAGAGAAAAGACAAGCCTTCTTGCTGTCTCCTTGTGGTAGTTTTCTATTTATGTTGAATGGCATATCTTTTGAGTCAACACAAGATATGTCTTGCAAATAGTTACCTGGGCTCTTTATGCCATCATCTGTTTTTTTTTTTTAGTCTTCCAGACATCATCTCCCTCAAACAAAGACAAGTTTAAACCAGCAAAGAAAGCAGTTTTTGAAAGTGACAGTCCAGTAGATTTAAAAACTCAAACCAACCAAAGAAAAAAAGCCCCTGGTACACTATCCTGGCCCCTAAATGACATGGACCAGAAAAGTCCAACAATTAATTAGCAATTATATGAAATATTATTTTATTTTGAACCTTTTCATTTATTTTATAATTTCTTAAAGGTAATTAAAATTGTTTGGMTTCTAAAATTATTTCTTAACCTCCTATAAAATGCCTTTCCACAATTAACAAATGCAGAAAGTTGGTATTGCAGGAGGAGCGTGCAGGTTTGAGTACAGATGAAGAAAGCCTGTGAATAGGTACAAAATGGGATGCAAGGAAGAACTGTGAGTAACTGTCCTAGTTGTTTTTGTGATGTTCCAGTGGTATGCTTTCCAGGCTGGTACCTTAGGTTTCAGGATGGTCTGTGGCAGAGCAATCAAAGATGTGGATCATAACTGTAATAGCAGGTGGAGGACATCTCATTAAAAAAAGCCGGGCAGGTCGTGTGATACCGTCTCTATTTTCAGGCCTAATATTAGCATGAGATGAATCGTCTAATTACATACTTCCTAATCTTCTTCCAAAATACTGTTTCATCCCACACAACATTGCAGTTGCAAGTACCTCCTCTTTAAAAGAGGTAAATGCAAATAATCTTTGTAAAAGTTATCTTTGGAAGAATTACTTCTTTGCCATGATAGCTCAGTTGTCAGCTGCTGAATTTATCCAAATCCATTCTCCTAAGGATAAGAGGTCTCACAGGCARGGAGGAGGTGTGTGAATGAAACTCTCTGATTTCTAATGGTAGCAGCACCTCATGTGATAGAAAGGTAAAGCTTGAAAATATTTACAAGGGAARACCTGTTTCCTGATGCATGTTTTTATTCTTCTGAGTTTCAAGCAACCTACTGATTAATCAACACATACTTAATGTTTACACCTCATTAAGTGTAGCAGTAGTCAGTGCTTTTGTTTCATGTAGACCCTGACATATCATTTGGTGGAAGTCTAATGTAACTCACTTCATGGCTCTTTTCTTTTCCTTTTTAAATTTCCAATGAAATTTCTAGTGAATAAATTAGTAAATTTATCATTTTCTCTATAATAGTGTCACATGGACAGTTTGATGAAATAGCTCATTACAGTCAATGAAGTGAAATATGAGTTCCATCAGCACATTTTCATCAAACGGAGTCACAGAAATTAGCTTGCTGTTATCAAGGACTGTGGAATACAAAAATAAAATTAAACAAGCTATTAGAGGATAGATTTAGGGAGGGTCCCAATTGAGTTGGAACGCAACTGCCACTGTGAAAAACAGAAGACTGCTGTATGCTTAAATGAATTGTGAAGCATCAGTATTAATTGTTAATGATGTACTTTAGGGACAAAATTAAATTTGGAACCACCTGAGTGTACATGAATATCACACACTGYGCAGCCACTCAGCCGGGAATGAATGAAAAGCAAGTGCTTGCTGTTCTGCAATCACTGTCTAAGTTTGTAACTGAGCTAACCYGTCTTCAGCAGTGTTATTTCTATGACCCCAGAACAGGCCAAATAGATGAAAATTCTCTGTAAAAGTTATTCTTTCTCCCAATATTTTCCAAAGTCAGAATGGAGAAAAAAAATCTGACTCTGAAGAATCTTTTGTGCTCAGCCTGGGAGAATTAAGTACTGAAATATACCCTTGCAGAGTGGGGTGCAGTTCTCTCCTGCCAAACTGAAAAACTGTTGACAGACAGTGATTTGATTCTTTAAGTTCTTTGATTCTTTAATTTTTAAGTCAGCAACAGTCAATAATCTGTGATCAAGTGTGATGTATTCAAGCGTTCTCATTCTTGGAATACCACTCCCAGTATTTAACTTTAACCTTGGATCTACAGCTGACATTGAACATTTTGTTTTAATAAATTATTATTAGACTTTATTTGCTGTGTGCAGAGGGAATTATTTCAGCTGTTTCCACTTATTCATGTTATTTTTGTATGTGGTCCCTTTCTAATTTTACTCCTTAACTAGACTGGGAATGAATTCTTAGTGTCTTGATAGTGATGTTACACAGACTAAACACTCCAGGCAGCCAAATGCCAGTTTCATGTGACATTTTTTTGCAGGTGTCATATGTGGTAAAGTTCTTATATATGAAAGTAGAGGAGGCAGCCTAAATCCTGCCAGGCAGGAATTTGAAGGGATTTCTGCACTTAAGAAAGCTTGGAGGCTGCCTGACTTCTTGTTGAAATGAGAACTGGCTCACTGTCATACTTATTTTCTCTTGAAGGTTATTGTCCTAAGTAAATTCAGTTTCACAATTATGACTCAGTCTCTAATGAATTCTAAYAGACTAAACTGCCCGCTCCATTTAGAAGCATGCATGTGTAACATTCTCTCCTCCACTGAGTCATAGGACTCGCCTAATTTTGGAGACTAAAATTAAGTTTAATTTTGGGATGGCATTTCCCAAAAGGGACATGAAGCTATAAATAATGGAAAGCCGTAACCAATAAAAACTGCTTGCATTTTGATTGCTCTGTCATTTCTATTATGCAATAGTTTCAAAGTGCAGAAACTCAGGCAGTTTTGCAGTTGGGGAATACTGCATGGGCTGCCAAATTTAGTAAACTACCATGTTTATCTGTAAATGTAGCATCACT
This sequence comes from Malurus melanocephalus, assembly GCF_030028575.1. Taxonomy (NCBI): domain Eukaryota; kingdom Metazoa; phylum Chordata; class Aves; order Passeriformes; family Maluridae; genus Malurus; species Malurus melanocephalus. Next base: position 273,905 of record NW_026623753.1, on the reverse strand, counting down.
TGTTTACAAAAGTGGGATGGTATTTTCTCATTTTCACAGGTCTGCTTCAGCTGTACACAGAAAGCATTCCCACAGCCATTTCTCAGATGTTTCTTTCCACCCTCYTGATGGATTAGAAAAGCAGGAGAGGATCTGGGAGATGTGATATCRGTTTTGCTCTTCCCCTGTCATCCTGTTCCCACATCAAAGGAAATGTTACTATCCCTTTCAAAGAGGTCTGATTTCATCCTGAGGGGAAAGTAAGGAAGGAGTCAAGATAGCGGAGRATTAATCTATACAGTTATTAGGCTAAAGTGTAATACTGTAAGAGATCTATAGACTTCTACTTGGAAACTTTTCCATCCAATTTAGTGCCAAATCTTCAGRATCAGCTGAAGTAAGGTGAGCATTAGAAGCTTAGATATTAGAAGTCTGTTGCAGATATATAGGCCTCGAAAACAGAGATTTCTGATTGGCCACAGGATTGGGCAGATAGGCTCAGTCAGAGGAGAAATCAGTGGAAAAATGTGACRGATATTTGGTAGGTAGAGATGACTGAGACTGAGAAACTGTCACAGTCATTGCCCCTTGGGAACCCGGTAATGGGAGATGGCAGAGGATTTTTACACCCCAGCTGCTGCCCTCATGCCTGGAAAAGCCTATATATATATATATATATATATATATATATATATATATATATATATATAACTTTCTCCTGCTTACAGGTAGCATGAGATAAAGTTAAAAACTCTCTGTGTGAGGAGATATAAAGAGTGTATACTTGTACGTATGCAAAGTGAAATTTAGCATTGAAAAATTTTGAGAATATCTGTCACCATAGAATCATAGAGTTGTTTGGATTGGAGGTACCTTAAAGAGGTACCATAAGCAGGGACACCTCCCAYTAGAATCATGTTGCTCAAAGCACCATTCAGCCTGTCCTTAAACAGTTYCAGKCATCAGGCATCAGGCATCCACAACTTCTCTGGGCAGCCTATTCCAGTGCCTCACCACCATCATGGTAAATAATTTCTTTGTAATATTTAATCTAAACCTACCTACTTTCAGTTTGAAGCCACCATCCCTTGTCCTGTCACTGCATGTCCTTGTAAAAGGTCCCCCTGCAGTTCTCTTTAGATACTGGAAGGTGCTCTGAGGGCTCYCTGGAGCCTTCYCTTCTCCAGGCTGAACAATCCCAATTCTGTCCATCTGTCTTCATAGGAGAGTTGCTCCAGCCCCCTGATCASCCTTATGGTGCTCTTCTGGACAAATTCACATTTTTGTTCCTATTAAAGCTGCTGATGTCATGGATCTGCATTATAGTTCCCTGAAGGTTACTCTAATGAACAAATCTAGATTCAATTATTCAAAAGTGCTGGAATTCTGCCTGTACAATTTTCACTTCACTAATGGGCTGGGCAGATTCTGATTTTTCTCTAACAGTTCACAAATGAAGCTTAACATCATGTTGTTAACTGCTTTTATTACATTTCCCATAACATGAAGCAAAACATAAATTTTAAATGCAGGAAAATGAAAAAATCGAATGAATGCAAATCTGAGGTTTTGTTCAAAATATTCTGGTGTCATTATGGGMTTTTTTTTTCATTTCAGTTCACATCAGTTTAACACATTTGCATTCTGTCTGTTTATATGACTGACAGTTTAGGAGAATGTAGGGTTGGAGTTAACCTGATTGACTTCCATTTRCCTTCAGATAGCCAAGCTCTGTTAAGTGAGTTGTATGTGATCATGCACAATTTATGGTTCTCAGCTAATCTGTGTCTCACGTTGCTACCTTTATCAAAGCACATTATGTACAAAGACACAATAGCATATCAGTATTTTTTTAKGTTTCCATTTCATGGGTATCAATATATTCGCAGAGTTTGTCCCACATGGTGTGCTTTGTGTGTCACAGTCTTCTATGCTCTACTCCATYACCCTTTTGTTCCATTACCCATTTGTTCCATCTCAAACTCTCCAGCAGATCAGGGGAACTYTAAAGAAGGATGCCTGAACTTATTTCTCTTCAGTTTACAATTTCATTCTTACATGTTTCAAGCCAAATGTTCCACTCTTGTCTCCTCTGTGACTGAGGATCTTTCACAACCTGTCAGTACCTGCTACTCTGAAACTGTAGCACACCTTCACACTTGAGCCTGCAAACACYGCAGCCTGAGACTTGAATTCCATAAGACTTTATTTGGATAAATCCTCTTGCCCGGTGTGGTAATGAGTCAGGATCAGAGRCAAGCTTTAGAAGCAGCTGATCTTTCGAGTGAGTAAGCCATTAGTAAAACTGGAAAGAAACATTTAAAGACCTGTGGTAAATTGTTTGAGTTTCACTGTCTTAATCCCTCAAGTATTAAGCAAACAGTCATGAATTGGGACTTGAGGAGGAATCTGAAAAAGCYGAGGGTTAGGGTAAATGTTCGTAAAATTAGAATGGTAAAATTAGAATAATAAAACAAATCCAAACTGTTAAGTGGGCTGATTAAACAGTAAGAGCTCATTTTCCCCTTCTGCTATTCCAGTAATGTTATGTTCATTTTAATGACATTCTTATAAATTTCAGAGCGGTAAAAAGTTCTGTACATCTTTATGACAGAGACAAGAAGCTAAGGGCATGCAGCAGAGGCTCAAATGACCCTATGATAAATGGAAACAAGTCTGGATCTGCTAGACTGGTAAGGCATGACTCRGGACTGGGATGGGAAGCCAGTGCCACTGCTGGAGAATGACATCCAAGACAAGTGCCTCACTGCTCTTCCTTTGTGCTCTCTGCATCTGGAAAAAAGGGTGATCACAGCATTATACAAAATCTGCAATTCAAATTGTGAATTAATTTTCAATGTTGTGGATTTCTCCCCTTTGTAGGAGCTTGTCTGTCTCCACTGATTCATAGAAAGCCTATGATATCCATTGATTAAAAGTGGTGCYTAGAACTGATGCAAATGCTTTTGTTGAGTGGCAGACAACCATAATTCCAGTGGGGTTTTAAAAGGTTTGGAGAGCTCAGACACTGTTCTGGTTTACCTTTATCTGAGTAAAATTTAAAGGTCATTACACTAACCAACCACATCTCTGTGGAAGGATCCATTCTGTGTATTGCGTAGGTTTAAAGCAAGCCATGGTATTTGGTGTTTTCTTGAGAAATCTGTGATACTGCCACAGGAATCTGGTTTACAACTTTCCTGGGTTTCCATGTGTTTGAGGCGCCTTAAACATCATTCAGTTCCAATGCTCCTGCCATGGGTAGGGACACCTTCCACTAGAACACATTGCTCATAGCCCCATTCAGCCTGTCCTTAAACAGTTCCAGGCATCAGGCATCTACAACTTCTCTGGGCAACCTATTCCAGTGCCTCACCACCGTCATGGTAAATAATTTCTTCCTAATATCAATACTAAACCTGCTCTCTTTCGGTTTGAAGCTACCACCCGTTGTCCTGTCACTACATCTTCTTGTAAAAAGTTCCTCTTCCTCTTTCTTGTGGGCTCCCTTCAGGTACTGGAAGGCTGCAATTAGGCCACCCTGTAGCCTTCTCTTTTCCACATTGAACAGTCCCAATTCTTTCAGACTTCCTCACAGGAGTGGTGCTCCAGCCCTCTAATCATTTTTGAGCTCACTCCTAAAGGTTCCTCTCCTTCCTGTGCTGGAGACCCCAGGGGTGGATGCAGTGCTCCAGGTGGGGTCTCACCAGAGCAGAGCAGAGGGGCAGAATCCCATCTCTCACCCTGCTGCCCATGTTGCTTTGGATGCAGCCCAGGGCAGGATTGCCTTTCTGGGCTGCAAGTGCTGGGTCAGGTCCAGCCTTTCAYCCACCAGCACCCCAAGTCCTTCTGTCCAGGGCTGCTCTCAATCTGTTCATCCCCAGCCTGTGCTGATGCCGTGAGTTGTTCTGACCAAGTGCAGCACTTTACACTTGATCTTGTTAAACTGCATGAGATTCCCATGGGTCCACTTCTTGATCTTGTCCAGGTCCYTCTGGWTGGCTTCCTGTCCTTCAGGTGTTCCAATGCACYACTCAACTTGGTGTCATCTGGAAATTTGCTGAGGTGCACTTGATCCCTTTGTCATGAGATCTTTGTGAGACTATTGAAGACATTTACTGTGGTGTCCTTAAATCTCAGCTCTTCTTGAAATTATGAATGTTATGTGTCTGTTCATCTTATAGAAAGGATAATGTGACCCTGATACTGAAATAGCTCAGTTCTTTCTCCTGTAACTTCAGGAACTAATTGCAATTTCCTTTCCTTTAAATCCTTCTTGAACTCTTGAATTGCTTTATTTATACACATTTGTAACAATATGTTTAATAAATTAAACATATTAATTAATTCAACAGCATGGTTACTCAGCCTGTTAATTTTGTAGTGCAATTGTTCAAAGAAAGACTTGTAGTCAGAAAAATAGCCAAGGACTAATCCAACATTATGAATGGGATTCTTATTTATTTCTTGGGAGTTGGCTGAACCACCTCACCCCCAAAAAAGCCCCACCAATTCCCCCTTAATTTTAACTAGTGTAGTAAAGTTTGCTCACAGAAAACTTGTTATTTTTTTCAGAAAACTGTCTTTTGAACATTTAGCATAACCACAAAAATACGTAAAAAAAAAGAGATAAAATAATTCAGTAATGAGGTTCTATTGATTAGTGATCAATAAGTCATTGATAGGAATCTAAAAGAATATTAAAGGAAAGATGTATCCTTCCTACCTGAAAAACTGTAACAAGAAAAAGGGGTATATTCTTTCTTTCTTTCTTTTTTTTTTTCTGAGGGAAAAATAAGTTTTTTTAAAGAAAGGTGAAAAAATGTCCAGGAGAACCTATGGAAAACCCACTWGATTTCATTAGCAGGCTTCGATCTTATGATTGTAAATTCTTCAATATCTTTAAAATGAAACATAAGAAATGGTTTGAATCAAGGTTGTTAAAGTCAACTGATTTTGTCTATTAGAAACTACTGATTTCTCCAAGAAAACTCCTTTTTATACCTGAGGTTATTCTGTTTGTAGGTCTGGTGCAGACATGCATGCCATTCTGGCAAGGAATGCCTTTGGCTTTTCCAAATTTTGCCTTCTGTTTTAWCAAGATGGAAGAGTTTTCCTAAAAACCAATAGATATGGTTGTCTGATCTGGTGTTTCCGTAAGGAAGGTCCTTAGACTTCTAAACAGCCAAGTGAGACTTTGCCCCAGAGAGACACAATTAGATGCTTTTCTATAGTCTGCTGGTGGTCTTTCTTACAGGTTAAGGGCTAGAAAATACCTGTTTTCCACCAGAAACAAAATTAAAACTACAGCAGATCATTTAATGCAAATTTGGTCACCACAAAACTATGCAGATCTTGAACTGACCTGTTTAGGAATAAAATTATCTTACGATTGCTTTTCTGAATTTTCTGCTTTGCTCTGCTTTGCATTTAGATGGTCTTACTTTTGAAATACATGCAAAAATAAACAAAMGAATCACAAAATAGAGAAAGAACTGGTTATGAACGTCACTTGGGACTGATTCTTAAACTTCTTTGGGACATAAATAATTGAGTACTTGCGGTATTGGGGAGGGTGGGCTCGATGGGTAGTACATTCTTGCAGTGGAGATAGCAGTATTGCTGTCCCATTTGCATATGATACTCAGTAATATTAAGTGTAACACAAGAGAAGAGAATGGATATCCTGGGAGAGGGTCTTCTCATGGCCTGGCATTTAGGCCATTTCTGTGGTAAATATGAGTGTCTTGACTAAAATACCTGGCATGATTTAGGCAGCTGCAAAAAGAGAATTTCATTTATACTCTCAAGAAATAATTATTCAGAAAACTGAATCACAGGATCTCCCAGAATGTACAASGGCAAGAGGAAGGGGATAGAAATGKATAGATGTATTTTCTATTTAAATGTATTTTTTAACTTAACTGGAAGCATTTTCCAGTTTCTCAGCATTTCCATCAATAATGTCAGGTCAACTGAATAAGCACTTGGGAGAAATAAATTAGTTACTAAAAAACCCCAGTTGTTCTGGTATGCAAAGCAGTACAAGYTTGCTTACAGCCCTGTTTGTGAGCTGTCCCATTCTATACATAAAATTGCCTTTCTGGAAAATCTTAAGTAGTTTTATTACCACAGTGTCATCTGAGGCTCCAGGTTTCTATTAATTAGTTATTTAATTAATTTTTATGACACAGAAATATTTTTAAGCTTCTCATTATGTGGTTCTAAACACCAAGTATTTTGGCTTTTAGTTAAGTGTCAGTAAGCAGATCAGAAGGCATCAGGAAAGGTTGGATTAATTAAACAGAAGCTTTGATCTCTTTCTGTTTTCTCAGCTATATTTTTAAGTAGTCCTTTGTGTTATGGTTCGTTACTGGATTTAGTTTGTAGAAAAGGTTCAGGGCTAATGTGCAAGGTATTTGTKCAAAAATAGTTGTGCCCTTGCCAAGTGTATTAAGTGTTTTGGTGGATTTACAAAATGTTTAGTTACAGTGCCCATAGCTCGACACATTTGAACAGGAATGTGCAAAAGTGCCACCCAGACCATCAGTGAATGATAGTTTTTGTCTCAGCTTACAACAGAGCTGTKACTTTCAAGCTTCATCTTTATTTTTAAAGGTGTCTGAGACATGCTAGTATACACTGCTATGCTATATTTGAAAGAGAAACACATGAAGATAATAGCATACAGCAGGGTTTTTTGTTAGTTTTTTGTTTTCAAATATATTTTTTCCCCACAATAATTATTTAGAATCTTGGAGTGATGGAAAACTTTTATTTTGGAAAATCCCTCTGGAGGTCATCTGATACAAACTCCAGTTGAAAGCAGGGCACTGGACTGGGTTAAATGGGACCCTGTCAAGCCAAGTCTTTAATATCTSCATCAAAGGAGATCCCAACACTTTCCTGGAAGCCTCTTTCAATGTTTAACTGTTCTCACAGTAAATAACTTTGATGTAATTTCCCAGGTTCTGCATGYTGCTTTTTGTTCTGTCACTTTCCTTCCTTTGGGAGAGAGTACTTAYATCCTCTCTGTGACTACCTCTATGAGGTACTAGAAGGATAATTTATACTGCTCCAGTCCCATTTCAGCTGTTGGCTTTTTAACATTTTGTTTTAACATCTGGCATAGTTTAGTTTAATCTTAATAGAGTAGATTATTAATGATTATGAAGCTCACTAAAACCAAAACTATAAAATGGAGGGAAGASTCAGTATCCCCTTTGCTATTTATGGGAATAATTCATTTCCTGTGCCAGGCAATAAAACTGCAGGGGATCAGAAAGATGTGCTCTGCTGTATCATCTGCTTTCTGGAAAGAGAAGTTCATTGCAAGGTGCCCTTACTCCACCTCTGAATTTAAGCAAATTCTAGCTCATAGAAATTCTTCTTGCAGACACAMCAGTGTGACAGGTTACTCTGACTTAGTGCTGCCCATGTCACTTTGCATTAGAAAATACAGTGTGACTGACATGAGTGATATAAAATGTCAAGTAAGACACTTGTCAAAAGTGGACAAAATTTGGATCTTTTTTGTTTAAATGTAATAAAAGAAACTGTGGCTTAAAACCAAGTTAGGCAGTCTGGGTTTTGTTTGGTTCTCCTTTTTCCCTCACTAAAGGTGACCTGAGAATATTAACTGCTAAATAGTTACAAAGGCTTTTATAAATTTATACTGACAAGCTTTCTCAGTGATGATCAGGATCTGTCTTCCTCAGGAGGCAAGTAAGGGGACTTTCACTCACATTTCTTGCTCTGTRTACACCTGAAATCCCACTTTCCTGCTTCGAAGGTAACAATTCCTGCATTCTTAATGCTTCCCTATAGATGGACTTCAGCCCATTCCCATGTGAAGAGTAATAGGAAAGCAACAGAACTKTGTAGCTGCCTTAATTTCCCACTTTTCTCTCCCATCTCCACTGCTCCCATCAGCAGGAAATCCTCCAACACTTGGATAAGATGCATAACAGAGCTTCTGTGCTTTACACTGTGATTCTCTGTATAAACTCTTGGACCAGTTTTGTCTCTGTAAGGAGATAAGGATGCTTAGCAAGTGACAGCACTTGATCTTATGTGGTGTTGTARTCATAGTTTACAATATCAGATCACAGTCTTGTCAGGTGCACTTTTAGCCCTGTAGGAGAAAAATGGTGTCCTAGACTTTAGGGTATATAACAAGTAGATAATACAAAAATACATTAAAGTCATAGCTATAAAATACAAGTAGAAGAAAAGATTTGAAGTGATTCAGAAGTGAGATTTTTATTATCTGGAAAATATTTATTGGCTGAACAACTCTTAGGGGGGGTTTCACTGTTGACTTTGGGGAAGCCAGACTATAGCACAGGTGTTTGTCTACAAGGAACTTTCCATTTAGATATTCTGGAAAAGAGCTCTCCATGGCCGCTCTTGCTGTGCACTGCATACTCATTCTTYAGTGCATCTTGCAGTTCTGCCCTAATTTGGTCTGAAAGATCTAGCMCAGATACACAACTTCCTTCATAAACTCTGGTTTTGATTTGTGGACAGACTTGTTGAGTTCCAAATAAACAATAGAAATGGTTACTGTGTATTAGACCACATACACTTACACTCCTCTTTACATGAAAACACTTTTCATCATTTTCRTTGATGAATAATTTTAATACATCGTAAAATGAAGACAAGACCCTGAATTTTTGAAAGATATATTTTGTTTGTTAGCTGAGTGCAAATAAAAACAGTGATTTAAAAGAAAGCCACCTGCTTCTCTCTGGTATTTATGAACATAAATGCAATTAAATTAATTTCTGGGATGCTTTTTAGATAGCAATATCTTTGTACCATTATATAGCTACATAGATTTAGATATAAAATTTAGTGGGGGGGAAGGGGGTTTATGACAATAAAGCTGTTATATGGCACTTAAATTATTTTGGTTAATTCTGCAGCAGGTATCAAGTGATCACAGRGAATACTTCTAGATCTTGGCTCTCCCTCTGGTTATTTATTCTGCCTGCTGTGAACTCATCTCAAAAAGGAATAGAAAGCCAGATTTGTSAGAATCAGTAATATAAGACATTGCATGAACTATGCTTCCATCCCAAAGCTKATTACTGTGACAGCATAGGCTGGGTCATCATGCTTAAAGATAAAATGGGCAAGTACAAATTAGGAGGTGATGTAGCCAACAGTGGTCTAGGTTAGGAGGCAGAACTCTTTTAGCTATGAAATACAAATTGTACACTATAAAAGCACCTTTGTCTTCTGGCTCAAAAAATCCAATCAAAATTCTTGGGGGAAGGAGAAGATTTTGAAAATACAAACACTGCTACCTCCCTTCATTTGGGCTGGAGCTGTGAAGTGGCATCGACATCCTGACCCATTTCATGTATTATGTATTGAAGCTTGATTCTTCATTGCAGCTCCTTTCTTTCTTGTGTTCCTTCCCTCTTGAATATTATAACTTTCAGCAAACATTTACTTATCTCTTTTTGCTCTTCCCCACTTCCTCTGCGCAAAGATTCTTCTACAGGTCAAACAACATAATGTGTTGTGGTGCTTCAGCAAAACCAGCTGTGGCTCCATGTGTTCCGTATCCTAAATAAAACATATCGGGCAAGTCCTGAGGTCACACAGTTGAGTATCTATGATCAATCTTTACCATGCTGGGGTCTATCAGTCTTATATAGTGTTACAGTCCGTGGTAACAGCCAGCATCTTTCAGCTAGGATTATGCAGCAAGAATAAYAAAATATAGAAATGCATAATTTTTACACTTCTTGCCACTAACACATAAATCTTTTAAGGACACTAATGTAGTATTTGCACAACCTGATGTATGGAGTAACTTGTAAARTATGATATCTAGGGAGGAAAGAAACCACTATTTTTCTCTTAACACATAAATGGAGACTGTTGCTAGTCATTTTAAAGAGATGAGAAATCTGCTCAAAATTGGAGTAAAAAGTGTTCTGGGCTGTGAGATCTTCATTCTCTGTAAAGGCATTTTATTAGAAGAGATTGTGGGATGGTGAAGGGGATGACAGTTAAAAGGTTATTTAGTGAAAGGAAAGTAAAATGTAAGTAATTTACATTATGCCATAAAACAGGCTTTACAAACAGCTGTTTTTAGCTACAACAGTTCAAGAAATTAAATAGAGCTCATGCAGTCAKATTCATCAACTCTGTTCACTAACTGTTCACTAACCATGAGTGAAAAAGAGAAAGATATTCAGTGGAAGGCAAATGCCAACACATTTCCCAGTCAATTCAGATGTTAAATAACTACATGTTTTTGCAGCATATGTTCCCATGACCTTTATAGCATGGATTGAAGGATATTTTCATAGGATGTCAGAATGTTCCTTATAAAGGAAGAAAGGACATATTTTCAACCTGCCCACCTTCTGAGTTGTGAAGCAGCATATMATTGCAGGGCTAACAGCACAGACTGTACCTATACATAACAGAAATACAAATCCTGTTTGCCATGAGCTTTTTCACTAAGGAAGATAGGTCATTCTTCAACATTAGGATTAGGGTTCTGTAGGCCTGGTTTTATATTTGATTCCGACCTTAGTCCTCAATTTTTTAGMAAGTCATTTTTATTTCTCTGTGTTCAGAAGTCTACAGCCTTAGTGTTTGGTCATCCCTTGATACAGGTCAAACCTGATGACATCTTCTRCAGTTTGGAGAAGATCTAGCTCTGTGTGCCCCTGATTATGTTTGGGTCACATACATGCTACAGTAACCATTATCATGCATTATTTTTACTGGATCTGTCTTTCCTGAAAGGACTTAAGGCACACATGTTAAGCTTCATGTATATAAAAAAGGGAGGATCTTCTAGAGATGTGAAATCAATTGTGCAATTAGTTGTGAAAGATGAGGAAGATACAGGAGGGTAARTACAGGAGCTTGAGGGCAGAAGCATACAAGTCAAGGAAGTACAGAAATATTCTCTTTTTCTTAGGCTTTAGAATTCAGAACTGAAGATTATCAAATCAAAGCTATGTTTTAATTTATAACCTTTGGGAAAGTTTTGCTAAGCTTTAGCTTTGGTGTATGCTACACTCGGCACCTGGAAGCTTTGGTTATTTATTTATATGTTGAACAAGAGTGCCTTCTGTATCATACCAGTAAAGAAAATAAAGAATGCATATTCTGTGGAATAATACAGAAATCAATTTTGACCCAGACTAGAGGAGCACCATTTTTTTCTAATATAAACCTAAAGAAAAATATTACTCTTAAGTAGAAGGGGAAATGGGAGGTATTCAGTGGTTTGCTTCTGACAATGGCTTCTGCATATCTCACTTAAGGCAATATAAATTGTGCTTATGTCTTCAGACATGTCTTTAGGATGGCAATAGGCCATGATTAATACACCTTTAATGTCATATGCAGGAAGTCAGGACTAATTCTTCACTATGAGAACTAAGGGCCTACAGACGGGCTGACAGTCTGAAATGAAAGTCTCCTCAAAATTCTCTGTTTTGCTTATCTTTAACTTTTCTGATTTATACCTTTTTTTTTTTTTATTTTAATTACGTGAGGTCTTAATTTAATTTGTAATCATATAAAGGTGGATGTGGTTTTTCCAGATAGCTTCTGGCCCTCAACTGCTTTCCTTTTTAAAGTGAGTATTTGGCTATCTGTAGGGTTGGAGACCAGAATATGTATCTTWTCTGTGTTATTTTCCAAAAATATAAGGTTTCTGATTAAAATAAGGTGCRTGTTCTTATAGTATTTTTCTTGATGCCTCTGAGTTTCCAATGAAAATAATTTTACCACACAGTGTTCCATGATTTGTAGATAATTCTTACGTTTAGTCAGAGGGTAATCATCACTTTATGTGAGATAGCTGACTTAACTACCCAAAGAGGTGAATTTATTTTTTGGCAGGGGTTGGAAAGGGGAAACAAGCAAACAAGCAAAATCCCTCCAAACAAACCCTTAGCTTAATTTTAAACTTGTTGTTTCACAATATTACAATATATTTGGTCTTCTTGCTATTTTTGTGCAAGTCTGGGATGCTGAGAGACASTTTGTGCCAATATCAAGAGTAGATCTGTGAATGAGAGGGATTTATGCCCAGTCTGGAGTGACAAGCTTCTAGAGTCTTTCCAAGTTTAATTTCACACTTCATAATTTCTTGTGGAAGAATTGTCCAGAAAAGGCTGGATCAATGCAGTGAGATAGGCTGTTAGGTTGAATGGGATCTGTGTTCTTGCTTGGGACCAAAATGAACCAACATCTGCTTTGCTGTCGTCTTGCTGACTTTTTACAATGGTGTGTGTAACTCCCCGTGAAATTAGMTTGGGCTGAAGCTGGCCCATAGAAWGTTTAGAWGGTTTGCACCTTCCCATATTTAAAAAAAATGAGCGGAAATCTATTTTCTTAACTCCTGGCATTAATTACTCAGTAATCACTGTATTCCAAAAAGAAATGTCAACTAAAAACCTTGTTTGTATCTTGTGTATTAATACAGGAAAATGTACTTTTAATAATGAAACTGCATGAAAGATATCTGTGTTCCTTTTCTYAGCAGCTGTGACTCTCAGCACTTTGCTGTTTTTTTACAGGTATCACACCTGGCTGAAGATGTGACTTCTGTTACAAGATCTATCATAGTGAGAGATCAGGCAATAGTTGGCAAACAGGTATGATACAATTACTCTGGTGTCTCTTGACARCCATTTTCAAGTTCCTCCAATTGAAGAGAGATCCACAAGGTACTCCATGTGTTTGGATAATAGAGTAGGAGAGCAGTAAGTATCTGATGAAGATGACCTGTTAAAGGCTGTCAACTTTTAGGAGTGACAGAAGATCATTTCAAGATCACTAGTGAAAGAAGATCTTGAACTTCTTCCTCAGTTTGTTTGTTCTGTATAATTTCTTTCCCTTAGTGAGTACTGAGCATCTCTTCAAAGCCCAGTGCAGTCATGCTGTAATTCCCAGTCTGGCTCTGCACAATCTAGCTTACACCTGAGGCACTATAACCATATTAATGCAATGCTCTGCCCCAGCTAATTAACTCTGAGCTAGCTCATGTTTCTCAGAATAGCRCTGTAAAACATGTAAATATTTACTTGGGAGGAAGAAGCTGCTGTACTGAAGGGCCATGGCCCTTTTCCCATCAGTACTACCCAATTACTTAACGTTTGCCTGGGCACCTGACAGGGTTGCAGCTACTTAGCTGGCTTTGTTCACTTGGAAACTGTGAGGAGGAGGTTTTGGGTAAGCACTATACAAACAGTGAGCTTAGAGATAATTTGCAATGTAGATAGACAYGTACCATATGGATAGACAAAACAGATGGCGGGCGAGGGAGGAGGAGAGTTAAGAACAGAAGCACAGAACAGTGAACAGATTTCCTCCCAGTTGTCCTAGAGTCTAGTACAGGGTCAAAATAAGAGCCCAAATTCCTTGGCCTGAAGGCTGGTTTCTTATCAGTGTTGCTTAAGTCAAGGAGTATTCTTTTTTTTATTTCTTTAACTCATTTGCTCACTTGGAGTTTTGCTATTACCTTCCAGAGAATTTGAACTGGAGTTTGTCTTTATGTCCAAAGAGTTTAGAGATTTTCTAATCGCAGTGGTTCTCATCAGGAAAGGTCAGAATAAATGACATTTTTCACAGTCAGTCTAGTTTGAAACCTGGCTGTGGCTCWTGCATAACAACAGCAACAATTTGCATTTATATAGCACCTTTCYTCCCTTAGGACCTCACTGTGCTTTATAAACCATATGTGGGAATAACTTCACTGAAATAACAGTTGAAAATCCTCCTTGAAGTCTTACAGCCTGGGGGATAGCTGAGGGGCAGCATAAAGTCCAGCACTGTCACACAGCCCATGMAGGAAAGCATTGGGAAGGTGCTGTTTCTCACTACACAATGCTGGTAGATGAAGGGAAAACAGAGTTAAATTGCATAGGARAAAATTTGGCTTGAAYGGACTCTGAGAGGACATTATCCTTRGAGAAAGAATTGTGATAAAATTTCAAGATCACTGCTCATCAGGGCATGGTTTTCCTGCTGCTTCTCTAGGATGATACTCTGACAGTACARTACATTACTGTACTGGCTCAGGGTGAAATATCCATATATTTCACTATTCACACTGTCCACAGTCAGTATATATATTTRTGTTGGATGCTTCATAGTGAACTATGTTTGGTAATAAATATATATTCCAAATATCAGGTCAATCTGTCTGCTTCAGTTTGACAATATTAGCAGGAGTTTTTGAGTTACACTGTGCCTTCTCCTCCAGCCTCCCCCCCCGCAACCAAACTTGTATAGTCTTACAGATTCTGCTTGCTTAGAGAGCAATGATGAAGGTACTTTATTAGCACAGACTGAGATGAAAGTGTTATCTATCAGAAGATTTACAATAAATGGAAAAAAAATCGTTAAGTGAATTTGACTTAATCAGATAAAAATGTGCATTGTTCTCATCARCTAAATTAATCACTTCAGCTGTTGAAGAATAAGTTACATACATTCCCATACTGTCCTTTGGAAGTAATAGAGCCTTGAAGGAACAAAGGACAAAATGACAGGCAGGCTTTCTCTGATCTCAACTCGTCTCAATGCTTTCCAGGGTGAGTGTGAGGGTACACTTTCTCTTTTTTTTTGTGTTATTTTCACTGAGTCATAGGAAAAAAATAGTTTAGAGATGAGTTTAGCCTACCAAATATGCCATTAARTTTGCCATTGTCCTAATCATTGTATATACAATTCCTCTTAAGGAGCAGGCAGAGTTTAGTTTATGGCTTGAATCAGAAGGAGGCTTGTACCCTACAGCATTCAGTGAAACAACCAGTAGCACAGCTTTTCTTTTAAACATCTCAATCATCTCTGAGGGCTCTCCTCATGCTGTCCTCAAGGACCTCTGTGACAGTGTCTGACTGGCTTCAGCAGGAGYTGGTGGTACCCACCCTCTGCTCTCAGTGCTGTATGAGCCACACTGTCAGGGCTGATTCATCGCTGCCACCTTGGTCATAGCACTCATAAAGGTGAGGACCAACGTTTCTGCAGGGAACTATGGAGCTATTRAAACCCATAGTGATGATATAAAAATAATATTCCCCCCGAGGACATGATTTGTCTTACATGAGAGGAGAGCTGACAAATGCC
Organism: Malurus melanocephalus; assembly: GCF_030028575.1. NCBI lineage: Eukaryota > Metazoa > Chordata > Aves > Passeriformes > Maluridae > Malurus > Malurus melanocephalus. The sequence goes on along the minus strand of NW_026623753.1, from coordinate 258,806 downwards.
CCTGAGAGAGCCTATTATTGTTACTGTTATAGTGCAAAATGTTGTAATAACAGTCTGAGAGGAAACTGGCTGCTTAAGTGACAGGTTACCAAACCTTCCCCCAATGTAAAATGCCTTCTTTGTTTCCCTAATATTTTATATTTTACTACCATGACCAGGGGATCTCTTTGTAATAAGGTGCTTAGTTCTTGTGACTAATTTTCTCAAAGAAGAAACAAATGTCTGTAACCAACAGTTATTCAGCACTGCTTTACTTAAACCATATTTCACTTAAGAAATGCATGAATAACATTTTTTACCCCTGGCCTGCTTTTAAATAAATATTTTTTAGCAGAGGTGTGTGTTTAGTTCACTAAGTTGTGTGGTATTGTTTCAGTTTCTTGGTTGGATGATTGAAAATGAGTAAAGGGTAAAAGGAGAAGACTTCAGTCTGGAAAGGGAGATAAGGGAGGAGATCCATATCCTTAAAATTGTAGGGGGCACACAGAAAAATAGAGAATAAAATAATGTAACTCATTGTCACAGGGTGTTGCATTAAATGAAAATTCCTTTAGGTCCCTAAAGTAAATGTGCAAGCACATGAGAGTAAGAAAACAACAACAAAATAATAGGTAACCCCATACACAGGTGTGTTTCCTTTGGTTCATGAAGTCTCGGTTCTACAAAACACTGTGGGGTGAGGGTGCAGTCTGAAGGGTTGTCACAACAAACTTGTGCTGTTCTTGTCCTCTTCCCTTGACTTTGCTGCTGCTCAACTGGAGACAGGTTACTGGGCCAGCTGGACCTTTGCTGTGGCCAAGATTTACTGAATTTACTCCATTTACTGAATTTCAGGTTGTCCAGACAAATCATTCCTGCCCGTCAAATGAAGCATGGACTTATGCTTTCTAGAAATGTTAAAAGTAAAGGGGAGGGGAAAAAAAAAAAAAAAGAAGAGAGATTTGTTTATACACTTTACAGGGAGAGACTGAAGGAAGGGGTATTCTTAATATCCTGGTCCAACTTCATTATGGTCCCTTGTGTTGCCTTCAGTGCAGGTGTACTGAATCTGATGTGAATTGAGGATGGCACAGGAGTCCTCCCACACTGAACTGACTTTGAACAAAAGACACAGTCAGACTGGGAGGAGTGGGTGTCCCCAGGCAGGATTTTGACCTGAAAAACACCTCTGCTATTTCTGGCTGTGGAATAGAGGCAGAGCCCCAAGATAAACCACTGCTCCAGAATACGATTAGGAAGAAACTTCCCTTCTTCTTCCTTGCTACCCACCCAAGGGATCTAAACGCTTTGACTAGCTCAAGGGATACCTTGGGGCGAAGCATTGTTTCTGATTCTTGTACTTGGTGGGACAGACTTTTAGATTTCTCTGGGTTTAGAGGTGTTTTGAGTTGCTGTATGTAATGGAATTCTCCCTATCAGCCTCWTTCTTTCTCCCTTTTCTCCCCTGCCTCTCTCTGGTTAACAGACTGAGCCTGTGGGGACCCTGCAGCTCTCTGTGGCTGTTTTATTCATAGGTTTAGTCCCTTTCTTAGTGCAGCAGCTTCATCAAATATTTTTCAAGGACAACTTTTCTCCCCAAAGGTTTGCTCAGCAGCAATGACTGTCTCATCTAGGTAATCTATTCTGATTAATTTGACTTTAGCTTTCTTACTGCTCCAGTGGAGTCCAAATTTGTCAAGGACTTAAATATATATACACACATACACACCAGGGAAGTTTAACAAAAAAAAAAAAAAAAACCGGAACACAATGAACTGGCTCCTAATTTTATTAAGACGCTCACTCTTTGGGAAAGGGGCTGCGGTTACGCCTGACCGGAGCGGCATTCCGCGAGCATTTAGGAGTTGAAGCTGCAAACACTGAGTGGTTCCTGGCATAACCGCAAAGAGCCCAGGGTCACCCTGTCTGCGCGTGTGTGTTATGTTTATACATTTATTTTATTTTGTTTTATTTTCGCGGCGGTTCCGCCGCGGGGGAGCGGTGCGGTGCGGTGCGGGCGCGCGGCCGGCAGGGGGCGCTGCACGCCCCGGCGCGAGCTCCGCGGGGCCCTCGCGCTTCTCTCTCGCGCTGCGCTCGCAAAAAATATATATATTTAAAAGCAGGGCCAGGGGTAAAAAATGTTCTTCATGCATTTCTTAAGCGAAATATGGTTTAAGTAAAGCAGTGCTGAATAACTGCAGGTTACAAGCATTTGTTTCTTCTTTGAGCAAATTAGTCACAAGAACTAAACACCTTATCACAAAGAGATCCCCTGGTCATGGTTGTAAAATATAAGCTTGTCTCGCGCTTCTCTCGCGCTGCCCTCGCGCTTCTCTCGCGCTTCTCTCGCGCTTCTCTCGCGCTTCTCTCGCGCTTCTCTCGCGCTGCCCCCGCGCTGCCCTCAGGCCGCGGCTCCGGCCCCTCCCGCGGGGCGCGCACCGACAGCGGCGGAGCCGGGCCGGGATCTCACGGCCGCAGCCACCCCAGTGCTGCTCCTCAGAGAGCCGGGGCAGCCCCCGGTATCCGCACAGTGGGCGCTCACAGACCTGAGAGCCAGTTGTACCCTGAGATGCATCCAAAGCAGCGCGTCCGGCAGGATGAGGGATGGGRTTCTGTCCCGCTGCTCTCCTCTGGTGGGCCCCCACCTGGAGCACTATATCCAGCTCTGGGTTCCCTGCAGGGGACGGACATTGACATGATGGAGAGAGTCCAGAGGAGGAGGGCCATAAAGCTGGGCACAGGGCTGGAGCGCCTCTCTGGTAAGGAAAGGCTGGAAGTTCAACCTGGAGAAGAGGTTGCTCCGGGAAGACTTTATTTCAGGTACAAAAAAAGGACTTATAAGAAAGATGAGGACAAACATTTTAGCTGTTGTGATAGGACGAGGGGCAATGGTTTTAAACCTTTATATGAGGAAGATGTTTCTTACAATGGGGCTGGTAAAACATTGGAATAGTGTTCCCATAGAAGTGGATGCCCCATCCCTGAAAACATTCAAGGTCAGTTTGGACTGGATTCTGCATAACCTGATCTAGTTGAAGATGTTCCTGTGCTTGAAYGTGGGAGTCAGACTAGATGATCTTAAAAGGCCCCTTCCAACCCACGCTATTCTGTTCTTCCATGATTCTGTTCTGATTTTTGATGTTATCCCACACTCTTCTCCCTCTGTATTTGCTTGTTTCTGTTAGAAACATGCCTATTTCTTGTAATCTATTCTGGTAGAAGAATCCTCTTACATAGGTTTTTCCTACCTGTACTCCTTRCTCCTAAAACACAGCCTCTTAAACGACACTTGATCACTTTGCTGTTTTAGTTTAGTTTATTTAAATTGAGATTGGAATTCATAAAAGAAAGAGTTAAAGCTTTTCTTCTGTCGTAAACCARTAGAACTTTCTTGCAGAACTAAAAKAAAAGCTGAGGTAAAAYGAGAGAGGAGATAGAGTACCTTTAAACATGCTGATAAAGTCTTGGGTGATATCGGAAACTGAAAGTTATTGTGACTAGAAAACACCTTTATTGATGCGCCATGGTGAATTTTATACAAAAAAAATGTGAGTCTTCTATTCAGCTGTGGTTTSCCTGCCTCTCCTGCCATAGTGAATGCATGTTTGAGTAAGAACCCTTTTAACACAGGAAACATAAAAGAGGAAGTGAAGGTAAGCCTGGTCTTCTTCATACCCCATGTGGAATTAATACTGGAATAGCTTTGAGTAAGCTAGAGCACTTACAGGAATGTTTGTCAAGTTCTTGAACTGGCAGGGAAAGCAAATTTCTCTATCCATGCCTTCAGAGGAAAAAGCTGTGGAGCTGTTGTACAACTTCAGAAAAGGTAGCTCTAAGTCAGTTTTTGTCCCCTTCCCCACCATATTGTGTGTCCTACAGACGCACRTGTGCTTGACCACACAGTGTATGTACCTCAGCTGCCCCTGCGATTCAGGTCCCATTTGTGAGATGCTTTCACCTGACTGGCTTTTGCCACAAAAGCTATTAAAGTGTTAGGGTGTTGCTCAGCAGGGGAATACCTAACACTGATCCTGTGTGTTAAATGCTTGAAGCCCTGACCTGCCTTTCAATCCAGGTGGGACTGAAAACATCCTTTTAGACAAYCCCTGAGGGTGTCCAAGCATAGAAATGTGGGCTGCAATGGGTGACTCTCAAGAAGGGTCTCAAAGCTGGGATTAGAACAAATGACAGAAATAGGGCTGATTCCCCAGTGCTCAGGAGGGCTGAACCCTTGTGGTATTTTTTTTTGTCGTGATGAGCACAGAAAAGCAGATGAATTTTCCAGCACTCTGATCTACAGAGCTTTCCTAATTTACCATTTGGGTTGCTTCCCTCCTCTTTGTTCTCTGTAGCTTCGGARGGTTTCCTCTCCAGGACTCTGTCTCATTCCCAAGGGCATACATCTAGTGAGACTGCTGTGCCTTTTATRTCACTTGGTGCTTTTGGTATTGACCCTTTACTGCAAAGAAGAATATTATGAGAATTGATTCCAGCTAGTATGGGATAAGCAGACGGGGCTGTTCAGAAAGGCAGACTCCAGATGCTTGTCTGTGTGGTGCATTACCTTTCCTTGCTTATTCAAGGGCACCATTGAAAGGTGAAAGCMTGTGGAAGCATTAGCATTCCTCCACACCTTCTGAATAATTTTACTATTTTATAGGAGTTAATTTTGTTTGAATTTCTTCCTGTTGTTTTCTTTCTCAATCCTCACCACTTAGGAGGTCAACAGAAAGSTACGGCTTGCCTCATATTTATTCAGTGACTTATTCAGATCAGCATCTGTCTTTTCAGACTTTGCACATTTAACCCCTTACTTTGGGTAGACCTTTGCTTCTAGGTTTGGAGATAATTCACTACGTGYCCTTTGCAGTCTGATTATGACATTGAATTTGGAGGAAGATTTCTGCTTCACAGGGTTGAAAATTATTCAAGGGAATGTTGTGTTGTTGTTTTCTTCTCTGTTAGACATCCTGTACTTCCCACAGAAGTATAAGTTCAAAAGCAATATTTTCTGTGTTATCATAACTAAAAGCAAAGGCATTAAAAATATCTGTACTATAGCATTGGTAGATTAAACCCAGGTTGTTCCCACAGGAATCAAATACTCAAATCAATACTTCTCTCCAGGCCAACTTTATTTTTTTTTAAGCAGCTTTTTATTGTTTAAAGAATGCAAATCTGACAGCAATTCCTAACCAGAGCTGTGTGTTAGGCAATAAACTAATGTTYAACAGAAAGTTGCCTAGCAGTTTTACATCCCAATTTTTTGGGGGAGGGGGAGGGGAGCAGAGAGATTTCCTTTAACTTTCTATTTGAACAGAATAAGACTTTAATAAGACTTATAATAAGTCTTTTAATAAGACTTTCCTGCTGTTTGCCAAATACTTTTGCCTCCACAAAGTGACTTGTGGGTGGGAGGGAGATGGACTTGAGGCAGCCTTGTTCTGAGGTATACCTAGCTCTGAATACCTGCTCTCTGTGTTTAAACTGAGAGTAAAAACAATTCCCTGTCTCTCTTGGCTGCCTGTGGTGCTAAATGAAAGGGAAATTGTACAAGACATGTAGTCGAGGTGCTGGGTGTCATGGGACCCTTGTGAGCCATTGGCTTCATGCGCTGTGTCACCATGTCTGGTGGTTTCAGGTTGAGCAGGAGGCAGCAGCCAGTCCTCACTGCAAACACAGGATCTGAAAGAATATATGCAATGGGAATTCTCTGTAGCATCTTCTCCTAGGTCCCTTTGTGTTTGACCATACCTGATAAAGCCACTTTATGCACTGTGCATAGATTTTTACACTTCTRTTGTATGCTCAGGAGAGAGGACAGATATAGTAGACATAGAACTGCAGATGCAGGTAGTATTTTTAAGCCAAAACATTTTTCTCACTGAAGAACAAATGTGCATTTATCAAAGATTTCAATGAAGGGGTTTCTAGTTTGTCTTCCACAAAAATGGATTATATGAATATTTAATTGTGACATTTTTCTCTATGATTTTTTTAAACAATGCCTCAGTTGGGAATTTGCTTAATTTTTTAAACAAAGCAATCTAAAACCATCAGAATTATGTCAAACACTTCTTGTTGTTCCCAAAAATGTCACTCTTTTCTTTCTAACAWTTTAAAAAGGACTTATGAACAAAAGCCTCCCAAACCTAAATTTCTCTAATTTTAAGAATTGACCTACAGTGACTTTTTTAATACACAACAAACTTGTAAATGAAGACGAGTCAACTTTTATTCCTTCTAGTGCTTCTGTAGAGTGATTGTCCACAATTGAGACCAAACTCRAATATTATTTGTAAAATTATGAATTTGAAAATTTAATTAGGAATTTGAAATTGATACTTGGAAATTTGTTTCCATTTGAATTAATTTAAGTCTATTTTATTTTATGAGASCAAATGCAATGTATATAGAGGGATCCCAAATTTTTATTAAAGAAAGTTTTTATTTGTTTTAAGGCACAGGAAGAGTCTAGTGCTGAACAATATTTATTAGTACTGTCATTTTCAATTAGGGCAAATAATAAGTATGCCATCTAGGTAACTAGATGACTGCTAGATAAAGAGTGTTGGAGAATTAGGGTCTTGATTTTCAGAGCAGCCTGTTGAATGAATGACTTTGTTTATTGTGCTTGTAAAGTCAGCCTTTCTTTGTTTAACAAGAGTAAATATTTTTACAGATGTAAACACAGRGCCCATTGTGTGGTGATAGAATTCAGATGAATACCTTCCCTGGACTCTAAAATAACTGTACTATTTTTCATGATCATTTGCTTCCAAGGGTGACACAGCATGGAATGTATTCACTTTCAAACCATGCTGCTTTGGCCAGGGATACAGCAACTTCCTTTCACACTTCCCATCTTCATTTGTAATGWGGTGCATGTTTTGGTTTAGGAATTATTGCAACTAAAGGTTGCGCAGGCAAATGTTAAAGACATCATCACCATGTTTGGAATTGTCAGGAGAAAAAATATGCTGCCCCATGGCATGCTCATCCTTATTATGTYTAGTGAAGACCCTGGGAAGCAATGCTAGGTCAGGGTAAGAGTTGGTGTGGGCACTGCCAAGGCCTCTGCACAGGAGCACAGAGGAGGTGTCCTGCAGAAGCATTCCCACATTTTCAGCGGGAGTGTTCACTGCAAAAGGCAAAACTAATGGTTGGGTCACACTCCCTGTTGGTGTTGTAATAAATCTGTATCTAAAAGGAGAAATCTGGGAGTGTCTTTGTACATGAAATTTCTCAGCCTAAATGGGCTTCTGTGTGGGTTTAAAGTTATTTCTCAGTGCAGCTGTCTGCCTCTGTAGAATTGGTTGAGATTTTCTATGGCCCTATATTTTTGGTGTGGGGGTTTTGTTTGATTTTTTTTTGTTGTTTTGTTTTGGTTTTTTTTTTTTTTTTCCCCAAGCATACCTTAAACACTGAGAAGCTTGTTGACTTTTGAAAAGAAAATTTCCTACCACTCAAAGACCAGCCAAGACAAGATTTTGTTCCTGGGAACATGACATTTGACATGAAGACAAGGCCACATTCTTGTGGGGATAATACAGTCGCAGGACTATATTCCTGGTTCATGACTGGATGTTTTCTCCAAGAAAAAAAAAATTACTCTTTTAACTTTAAGAGAAGGAGTTTAAGTAACATTTTCTAGGGTAGGGGTGAAGATTAGTATTAACTGCTTTTATGAAGACATGCAGCCAAAAAGGAATATAACTGATGTAGAATTCGTAGATGTGAGATGGATATATGACCTTATGTCCTAAAGACAAATTCTTGCCCATTATCACTTGATCATAGAACTATCTGGAGACAAGCATTTGGGTCTCTGAGATTGCTGAAAGCCTCCATTGTATCCTTCTTGTATTTGATGCTTAGCAGAGCACATTTCTCACTCTCTATCTTAAGCCTACCTTGCAGGACACAGAGAGGAAAAATTCCTTTTTCTCTTGGTACCCCTGTCTTCCACTTACGAGTGGGAAAAAACCCTTTCATTCTCCTTGTCAGGGGAAACRAGGCAAGATTTGTGCTGTAGAATGCAAGCGTTGTGGAGGCTTTTTCCTTTGCCTGCTTTTTTTAATTGAATGCTAGGAGTGATTTCTCTAAGAATGCAGAGAGCAACCAGTCTGGAATACCAAAATATGGCACCTTCTTAATTAACCAAGCCATCATCAACTTGATCGAATCTCTTTAAAGTTTTCCAGCAACTACGTGCACACCATATGCAAAGAGATCAGTAATGTGGAATTCCAGTGCTGGCAGTAAGGTCAGCTTCTTGATCAATAATAACTCAGCCTGAGCAGACATTTAATCTGAAAGAAAGAGGTCATCTCCAATCAGGTCCTTTAAAAGATCGACCAACAAAAAAAATCTAATCACTGATTACTGAATATTTAGTCATGCAGTGACCTTGGTTACTGTTGTTTAATCATACATTATTAGGTAATTCCTTTTAACTCCAGCTTGTGAATTAGATTTTATCCTAATTATTATTACAGCTGTTAAAAAAGGAAGACATTAGAGTTTATATGACACTGATTTCATGGATCAGAACCAGCAAAATCAAATCCAAAATGTTTCTGTGAGGCTGAACCTTTCTGTCTCCATGCCATACCTAACAAATCTCTCTTCAGCCTTTTCTCAAGATCCTCTAGTGCTGGACAATCCAAAACTTCACAATGTCACAGAATGTTGTAACACATCTTTGTGTGATGCATTGGGGATAAGTAAGGGTTATGTCCTTTCATGGGTATGTTGAATTAGAGCATCTCACTATCAAATGTCATCAGTGTTAGCAATTAACCAAATGCTAGAAGTTGACCAAAATAATAGAATCTTTCTGTTCATATRGTTTTGATATGACTGATAACTCAGGTATTTTTAAGAACATATTGTAAGTGGATCAGTTCCCAGTGGGTAGTGTAAAAGAGTCAGCAGGCTAAACAACAGTGAGGGGGAATAGTCTTCAGTTCCAAATTCACCTTCCTGTTATAAGGTGACTTATCTCCATCAGTTCTGACTGACCGGGGTGATTGGGGGTTAGGAAATCACTTTGAGCTTCCCAAACACTATCTCCAAAAGAAGTTATTAAGARTGTTCATATCTGTATGCCCAGAGTTAATGGCTTGTAAGTCATTCAGACTGTTTYTGTTTTTGAAAAAAAAMMCAAYAAAACAAACAAACAAAATAAAAMCATGCCTRGCTTTGGATAACAATACTCTGSTGGCTCACAGGGAGACTGTATTTTAAGGCCAACATTAAATCCAGGATTATGAAAATAGGATTTTGATGTGATTTTTGAATCACCAACTCTARCAGTAAATCCACACAAATCATCCCTCCTGTTGGGTGTGTTTTGGCAAACCAAACCGCCCCAAGTGCAGTTGGCAAGTGACCTGTTTGCTGTCAAGCACCAAAAAGATACAAGGATGCTTTTACTCACTGACAATTTTTGGAAGCAGTTACCTCAGCAGACCCAAATCAGAGGTTCCTGTGGTTAAACAAGGGCAATTGAAAACAAGYAAAACATGGTGGCATCTCATCAGGGTGAATACCAGCAGCTCCTGACTGTGCTTGTATTTTCAGATGACCCCCCTGGTGAGCTGTACATGCCATGGTTGTCTCTCCAAACCCCTGGGTGTGAAACACATGTGACAGCTGTGTGCCAGGCWTGTCCAGAGGCTCTTGTGCCAGGACCAGACTCAGTGCTGGTCTGCAGCAGGAGGCTCTGTATCTTTTTTATGGTTTTACAAGAGAATCTACTTGTCTGCTACTTGCTTGTTTCTTGCACACTGTACTAACCCTTGCTTATGGGATTTTGAGCCCAAAAATGTGTCTGTATTTTTTTTTTCCAAACATATCTAGTGTTCTCAGCTGATATGCCACCTAACTCATTGTTCTTTGAATCTTCTTTGACCATTACTCCGCTGCACAGACCTCTGTTACTTTACTCTTTGACCATAATCTCAGTTACAGTAGAGCTCTATTGACATCAGCTCCCTCTTAAGGGCAGTACTGACCCATTTCATGTCTTAAGTTCAGCAGTGATCCATAACAGGCTGCACCTGGCACAAATTAGGATCTTCTTTTCTTTTAAAGGAAAAAATGACAGGGACATTAACTAGACCTTGTTCAACTAAAGTTAGTAATTGGTAAGGTTTTCTTGGTTTGTTTTGAAGTCTTGATATCAGAGTGCTTATATATTAAAGTATTTTTATAAGGGGAAATTTTAGTGCTTTGCATCTCTTGATCTCAGAATTTTGGGTRTTGAATTGATATTGCTGCACAAATTTGAGATGGGGTTCTTATGCCTCCTAAATCAGAGTYGTAGAGTTTGTGATGGAGTTAAGGAAAGACATTTCTAGTTCTGCTTGGTAATCTTGAGAGATATCACTCTACTATTTTATGCCTCAGCCATCCAACTGGGAAAGCTATGTATAAATCAAGATCACAAGYAAAGTTAAATAATGCCTCAGTGGGTATATTCAGAGCAGAAACTTGTTTTCTATATTTTATCTTTCCTTCAGATGGCTGTCCTAGTAGACAGTCATACTGGGATTTCATTTTACATGAAAAGGGAAAATAAATTTTACTGAAGGACTCATTGTGACTCAGCCTTGCAAATCTGCAAAATTAGASCTCAAATGTACTGAAGTCTGGAAGATTGATCTTGCAGGAGCTGATATTATAAGTTAAAATTGATATGATGTTTGTTGTGTCCTCTGGTCAGGGRCTAAAATGATCCACATGTTTGTTTTAGTACATCTTTGAAATATTTTATCATAGTTATTGAACTCATGTATATGATGTTTTGATAAAGATTTTAGGAACTCTTTAAATACGGATTTCATAGCTGATAACTAATTCTTGGAAGGATATTCAGAATTGTTTAAATTTGTTCCACTAAGGTTTTCAGCCATTTGGCTAAAGTCAAAACTAGGAGGAAAGGGAGGTTGCAAGCCACACCAAACCCTGCCAAGTTTTTTTGTTTTGTTATCAGGTAAAATCCCTTCACTGTCTGATAATCCCATAAATCCCTTCACTGTCTGATTCAACAAAAATGTTTCTATAGGAGAGGGTTTTTTCCCTGTCATTTCATATTGTATGTTCTCTTTTTGTTGCAGGAATGTGTTTATGCCCTTATTGCAAGTGGAACTGAATCCTCTGTTCTCAGTATGATTAAAAGTTATTGTGAGTTCTCAAAACGATGGATACTTCTGAGRTGGAGGACCTATTGGCCTCTGGGTACCTTTACTCTTCTGATTCAGCACAGCTAAATGTTAACAATATCCTGGGAAAGGGAAAAATAGCCTTTCTGCTTAGCTGGTGCTGTTGGAGCGTCTGCTTTCCTTTTATATTTATTGTATATCACAAGACCACAAGATAGATATATAAACAATAAGATACACAATATATAAGTATTCAACACATAATATATAAACTAGGAATTGTGTATGTGTGTTTGTATGTCCTTGTATCTGTGTTGAATAGGAATTTTCTCCAGAAATAAATTAATTTATTATAATATTGGCAGGGAAAAAACAGCAGAAGCTTTAACCCCTCTAGGGTGCTGTCTGYCTACATATGCGATCTCCCTCTGAAATGCCCTGGGCTAAGCAGAGCACATCATAGCAGGGGAAACTAGAAAAGGCAGCAGATCTTGTTCCTGTGCACAAACCTGACATTTTATATCCCAGATGGTAGTTTTATAGGCCATTATGATGCTTCAGACTGACTCAATAGGTGAAATGAAAGAATGAAAATAATCCTGTTGCCAAAAAAGAAAAAAAAATAAGAAAAAGAAAGAAGAAAGGTTGATTTGGGAGCTCAAKATCTGGCCTTCACTAGGGCTGAGTAAGTCACAGACCAACTGCTGTGATTTATGTGATGGTACAGTGTGATTAACTTTCTCCTGGATCATTAGAGAGTCTCTGTGGGTGATGATGTGCCAGTTACTGTTCTCAGCTGGAAGGAGGATCAGCAATAAAYAGCCAGATGGGAGGAAAAGAGGAGAAGGAAATTCTTAATCAGAGCTGAATTTTTAGATTAAATCTGCACAGATTTTAGGTCAAGTAAAAAAGTGCTTACTTTCTTAACCTCAGGAACTTCAGCTGTCTTTCTCTGTAACAGTGTTATGCAGAAGATATGTCACCCAGCTTTAAGTTCTTGTCTACAGTTTGCAGGGGTCCTGAGTGAATTCTAGGAGTGCCAAGCACAGTTGTACYCTGCCCATTTCCAGACCCACCATGAGCATGTTTACTGCAGAAGGTTGGGTATGTGGGTTCCAATTGTTCTGTGGAAAGTACCCAGGATGTGTGGGTAGGTTGACATCTCACTCCTTGGCCTTTTCAGTGATGAGAGTTTACAATAAAATCAGATTGGACAGGACTGTAACTTTTATTTGACACTAATGTCATCTGTTACTGGTTTACTGCTAAACTGGGCTTATAAAGAAAAGCTTCTATAGTCACGATGGCTGTCCTAAACCTGTACCCTTTTTTGTATTGAATATGCCCAGACAAAGACKTTAAAACTTCCCTGGGAAACTTGTGCTGCAGCTCAGTCATCCTCACAGTGAAGAAGTGTTTCYTGATGTTCAGATTATGTTTCARCATTTCAGTTTGTGCTGAAACACAGCCTATATTTCTGTTTGTGCCAGTCGCTTCCTGTCTTGTCACTGGTTACTACTGAAAAGAGACTGGTCCATCTTCCTTACATCCTTTAGGTGTAAAAGGTGTCATCTTTGCACTCTCCCAACAGGTATTTATACACTTTGATGAGATCCTCCTGAATCTTCTTTTCTCCAGGCTGAATAGCCACATCTCTCTCTGCCTTTCCATAWAGGACAGTTGCCACAGTTCATCACCTTTGTGGCTCTTTGATGAACTCTATCCAATATGTCCATGTCTTTTTTGTAGTGGGAAGCCCAGAACTGAACAGAGTATTCCAGGTGTGTCCTCACCAGTGTTGAGCAGAGGGAAAGAATGCTTGCCCCCACACTTGCCTTCTGTGTAATRAGGGCACATTGCAAGGTAAGTTGTGCTTTTTAGTTAATTTCAGTTTTGAAGTTTGCAGTTATGTAGCAGTGATCTGTGCTCCAGAAGTCTGGGGTGTGCTGAGCTGGCTGAAACTTTGGCTGTAGGTTTGAACACTTTTCATTGCTTCAATCTGCTTTCCTCCCCCTCAGTTTGCCCTCTCGTATTGTGTCTTTTGCAAAGCCTGTCTGTATAGTGTCTACCACTSACAGAAAGGCTGTGGCATGGTGTAGCAGGGTTTTGCATTCAGACAGGATGAGTTTAGGGAGAATCAATGCAGGGGCAGCAAACTGTGAAATCACTATTACAAAGGACTAATTCTGTAAAAGAAAGCATATCATGTTAGAACATTTCCCTTGATAAGGCTCTACCACCTTGGTTTTTCAAGTGGAGTCATCTTTTAAATCACATTGTAACATTCTACACTGAGGATGTAAACCATCAGGCTGTACRCAGTAGTGAATGATAAACAGTGTTGAGCCCTTTTTTCCTAAAATCTTGTAATTACTTTACAATATGTTTTATATTTTAATGTTTCTAAGACAGAGATAATGGTAGTTTGAAAAATAATTGTTATAACAGTATATGGTATARTAGCCAGTCATGTATGTCTTTGTGATATCTATGCCATCCAATTAAACTTATAAACCTCTATACTAAATCATGTCCATCAGAGATATGTCTCTCTCAAATAGAAAACATTGTAATAGATCATGGTTAAAATACCAGACCACAAAAAATGTTTGTGTTTGTCTAAGTGTAGAATTTCAGTTCTATGTGGTTTGTTCTATAGCATCATTCATAGGGATGTCTGCAAGTCYAGTTTTCCCTCCCAAGGGCCCAGAACTGAAAATACTTGCATCTGGAACAGTGACAGCTCTGAGATTTTTTGCTTTGTGAGCCATCAGAGGTAGACACTGCAGCTTGCTGTCATTCAAAATCATGACTCACTATTTCTTGACAAGATAAAGTTTTGGTTTCAAAGTCGCTATATTCAGGAAATGTGAATTTTGTATACCTGAATTATTTCCTGTGGAATATAGAAAGCTCTAAAACTTGCTAATTGTTGTTTCCYTCCATCTGAGGCTTTTATGGTTATTTCTTACTACAGTGATAATGCTTTACTTTATACAATGAGAATTTAAGGGGAATAAAGACCCTAGTCCTTCTGTAAGACACACAGCTCTTCTGAATGCTGTCTTGTCCTTAGGGTGTGTTTCTCTCTGTGCCACAGATAATATTTACTTATAAATTTCCCACTTCCGATTATTTTTATCTCTTCTTATATGTCACATCTTTGTTTTCTTCTGAGTTTGGTATGCTTCTCATGTTGTTAGATTGATAAAGCTTCAWTACTTAGGGTTTGAAGCAACTCAAAAGTCACAAGGCCAAGTATAGGAAATGGAAGAACTACATGAATATTCTTARTAGTTGAAAGGGAAAAGCCCATTCATTATAAATTTGCTTAAATTAGGAGAGAAATAAAGCTCAGGATGAGTGAGAGTGGGGACACTGAATAGTCACTGCTACTCCAATCAGATAACATATATGAAGCAGAACTTTGTAAGAAGGGAGGACCAAGGCTCACATTCCTTGCTTCCTCTTTCCTGCCCTGTGATAATCCATGTCTGCATCAGCAGAAACTTTTACTTAAGTCTCTTCAGACAGGAAAAAGAATGAACCAAATCCTTCTTCACTGTGGGTGGAAAAAAAAGGCATATTCTTGCTCTTCATTTGTAAACATTGCTGTGTACTTTTACKTAGTTCATCCAAATCAGAACATTGACCTCTTGGACTGTTCCATTTAATATACTGATTTTTATTTTTGGGACTTCTAATTTTACAAGGAAACCAAAATATAAACAAACCAAATCTGATGGTAAAGACTAAAGTGTGTTGCTTGATCGTCTCTCTTTTTCAGTTGGACAATCCTCTGGGTTGTATACACAGAGAAAATGGGTTGTATGCACGGTCCTCACAGTGGCAGATAAACCTTCTGTCCTGAAACAGACCTGRCTGAAGGGTGCTATGAGGTCATTCTGAACTGAAAACCATCCCTATTGTCTGAGTGACACTATTACTCAAATTTCTGACCTAAGTCAAGTGAAGTCTTACTTGAATGATGGATCTTATCTGTATTGTTTGCCTTATACAGTGCAAACAGGTTCATGGCATAAGAGAGAATTAAAATTATGTTTGTAGATAACTATGTGCCTTTTTGACAACATATGCTTAGGACCTGATCCTGAACTATCAGTAATTTTGCAGAGGGTCTTACCTGGACAAAAAATACAGATGATGAGTTTTAAATGGAGCTGCTTGATCCATTCTCCATTTACAGCTGAGCTATACAGAGTGCCATTGTTGGTTCTCATGAACCTTAACAGTTTGCTTGGATCTGTTTTTTAACAGACCTTATGACACTATGCAGACAGTTTTCAACCCCAAGTCTCATCCTCTACATTTTAAAAATCATTGTTCTATCTTTATGGTGACAGCGGTCTAGCAGGGAATGGGGACACTGTATCACTTTGCACAGTAATGGGAGAAAGTAAAAGGAATTGTCTGTAATTTGTTTCTCCATCCAGACAAGTCAAGCTAAGTTAGGATGAAAGCGGTGCAGCAGTCATGATCACCTACCGTTTTATAGCTGATGTGATTGTTTTTATGGAGCCTATAACATTTTTAACAGTGCTGTTGTGCTGATCAYCGTTCTTGTCTCAGCAGAACAATATTACTACAGTCAAGTTAATTCAGCTTGCGAGCAGAGTGTACTGCTGACAGARTGTGAGAAGAAATCTCAGAGAGAACTCTCTTCTCTTACTCAGATGTGGTCAGGGGACAAGAGTGCAGGGACACTGATCAGTTGGTTAAACCATTCAATGAATTATTCAAAGATCTTTTCTTATCCTTTTGGCAAGGTGACGAAGAGTTGTGCCACATTTCAGATAGATAGCAACCTGCCATTTAGCTTGACTCTTCAGCTGTTGTTATTCACACGGTGTCTGGGTGAAGGGCACAAGCTTGGATAAAAATAAAGACTGGAAGTAAGGGTTTGTTTTTTTTTCCCATTGATCATTCTGAATTCTTCAGTGTGCTGCTTTTCAGAAGGTCACACAGGAGTCAGCATAGTACTCGCTACTGCAGCCCCCTAGCAGAAGGAAAAGGCGGTGGTGGGTGGCAAAGCGGGGGCAGACAATACATCCCCCTTTCTTCCAGCTCCTTAGCACATTTTTTCTGCCTGCATMCTACTGGCCCTCATTTAACTGCTTTCTTGATTACTTCTATTTCTCATCTGAATTGCATCAGATCATGACTTGTAAACAAATGAGAAACAGATTCCTAGCATGTGGTGAGGTCAAGTACTGTACTTGTGCCTCTACTGTGTGGGTGGCCTTGCTGAAAAAACTTTCCTATCTTCTTCAACTCCCCAGATAGCCCAGTGGTCCTTATCACTGTGATAAGAGGAAAGATAGACTACTTCTCTGGCCCTCAGATATTGCTCATGTCATCTGACTGCTTCCCTGCTTATTTCCTCCTGTTGGGAGGAAAGAGGAAAACCTAGAAGATTTGGCGAGGAGGGAATGGTTTTTGCTCAAAGTGACCTTGCAGTTTGGAATGCTAAAAATGTCGATGTGGGAAAACTCCATTTATAATGCCCAGTTTTGTTCATCCTCTGCCTGTGTTGAGAAGTATAATTCCTGTATGGGGATAACACACTCTCACAGACATGCTTGAGGTCATAAAAGCACAACCTTGTGATCAACTGCTTGTGTGAAACCCTTTGATGTATTGGAGAAGGCATTGTACCCTGGCYACCTCAGTCTGTTATGATGAGCTGAGCCTGAYGGAGCCTRTGTCCCTGTGTGTCTCTGCTGCCTGATGTTGTTAGTGAGGTTATGAACTAAATGTACTCTTTACATTTCAGCTCTRGTTTGGTGGTCACCCTGGTTACCTCTATCTACTGATTTACATGCCTCCCATTTACTTTGATGATACCTTRGAACTTTTGGTTCAAAGTCAGTGAAGTTAGACTGGTTAAAAAGGATTGTTATTTCTCTTATTCTTTTTCTGCAGTGTGACCACCACCAATTTTGCTTACCACCATTGGCCTGATGCTGACTTAAATAGAAGTCCAGTGTATGCTTTAACAGTTGTCCTGGTGTTTTGGTCCCAGAAGAAATTAATTCTAAAAAAATGGGAAAAAATAGACAAGCTGTAGGAACCTGACATAGATGGAATTTTGTGTTCTGGAGGWAGGTGAAGAGGAAACTCTACTGTGTTTTCCTCTTCCCCTTCATCTTCTGGAAATTATTACAGGGAAAATTTGCCACTCTCTGAAATACATCCATGTTTAGTTTTTGCTGCTTCTACTGTCTTTTCTCTAACAGTTGTTCTGAAATGGATATTTAAACAATTTGAGAACCCTGGCCCACAAACGAAAGCACTAGGTTTTTTGCAGATATAGAAAACTATTTGGCAAAACAGCCAGAGTCCAGAACTGGTAATGCCTGTGGATTTTGCTAGGTATTGCAAATAATTCCGAAGGCAAAAGTGTTGGAGTAAGTATTTCTTAGTCTAGGTTAACACAGAAGGAAAAAGAAATCTTAAGAGACTGACCCAGAGTTTGGTGGKTTTTGATTTGAAATGGGATTTCCACTAGCTGCACATGCAGAGACTTGAAAATTTTAATGGGGACAGAGTCKTGTAGTCTTTTTCCCTGTGTGAGGATTATGGTGTTGACAAGGAGAGCAAATTGGTCCTTTAGTGGAAATTGAGGTGTGAAAATGTTTGCACTATTTGTTTTTTAAATGTTTACATGTGTAAAAGCTCCTGTGAGCATTTCTGGGCACATGCTGTAAAAGAGTTTGAAAACCAGCAGTGGATAACTGGCAACATGAGATACCAGGCTGAATTGTTTTGCTTACACTGAGTGAGATCTAAATAGCTAATGGACACTGTGCAAAGAATGAGGAGAAAACTTCTGGGTTTGCCTGGTACTTTTCTCCTTTTACCAAAATAAGCTCTGACATCTGGGCCTGAGGTTGAACTAACAATTGCTGCATGACTGCACTAMCAGTTTCCAAGTAATTTATTTTAAAGTGCTCTAGGATACTTGGAGTATGAAAGGTGCCATAGAAAAGCAGATTTTGTTTCATTCTGTTTGACACTTTGTTTTTGAGCTAACCATGCTATAATGGTACACAGAGATTTTAATTTGCTGAAGGTTTTCTGTATATGCATGTGTTTATGCAAAAAACCACTCTGTGGTATAGGTGGGAAGATTGAAAAGAAATTAAATGTGAATCTCCAAGCAACAGGTCTTTTCTGCTCATTTTTAAGACTCAAAGTTTTGTAGTTATCATCCCATTAGCTCCCATTAAAGCATAATGAGTTGTTTAAACTTGAACAGTGTATGTGCATTTATGTAATGTGTTCCCCTATAAGGTTACTACTTAATGATTTAATGAACAGAGGCCATATTGGAGGGTAAAATTGTTGCATTCCATTATATGAGAACTTTACTTACTTTTTCCATATACACAGTTGTATTCTGGAACATATTTTAAATATGCCTACATAAAATACTTGTAGATATATGTTGGATATGTATGGACCTAGCTGTTGGATACAGTAGTATGCCTTGGACAGAGTGTATTAATGGCACTAGAGATCTCACCCTCACTGTTATTTTGCCAGGTCATGGGGAGCCTGAAGCTATGGATTTAACATTCAGACTTATGGTTCTAGGAAACTCTTCAGTCCTCTCAYCTCTGGTTGGTTTTGCTGGCAATCTGTATCAGAAACATCTGGTCCCTGATTGGCTTTGATATGGGTTTTCCTAAGGTTTTAATATATGGCTTTGGAAAGACCGTTGTTCTCTTTATTAAAAGAACCTGGTTGAAACAAAGACTCATATCTGATACAGGCTGAGAACAAAGAGCGAGAGAAAGAAAAGTTGTAATCCAGCCTGTGAGCCAGATGAGTGTTTTAGTGTGGAGCATCTGGCATGGCAAGATCTGCAGAGTCCTGAGGAAGTCAGAGGTGAGCAGGGATTCTGACTTCTAGCCCAATGGAGCAATGGGTGCCTCTGTGACCACAGGCAGCTAGTTAAATCTCCCTGTCGCTTGCCTGGTCCAACATGAAAACTGGATGAAAGACAAGACCTGGTTAGATACCAGATACTGTTAGAGAATGGAATTTTCCAAGGAGAGAAAATGCAGACAACTGTGCTTTTACCAAAGGCTTCATGCACTCTTATTGGAACATTAAAAAATTACATGCAAGGCTAGCAATTATATATCTTAATTTATTACTGTGCTGCCATTTGAAATTCTTCTATGATCTTGGAAGTGTGATGCTAGGCAGCCTTTTTTCATAGTGCTTTTTTTTCTGTGAGTGTTGTCCAGAGTTCAATATGGGGGAAGGGGCAAGAATGTATTTGTGAATCTCATAAACCAGATTTTTTATATTTTTCTTTATTTCTAAAGTGTATGACGTGCTTGGCATCTGTAGAGGGAGAGATTTAAGTGATGTAGATCTTGCTTTGTCTAAGAGTCTATTTCTGATGACTGTGACAGAAACAGAGAGCAGGAGTGGGAAGATTCAGTGACATAATTAAGGTGGTAGAGCCCAACTTCTTTCCCAAATGGAGGGAAAATTTCTGTGGTGGGGGGAAACACTTTTTATGTGGCAGTGTTACACTATCCTAGCAGTTTCACCATTAGGGAGTAACATTTGTGCACCACTTAAGTTCCTCAAATGTCCATGGCTACAAAAATGACTACTAGTGGGTCTGTGTCCAGAAGCCCATGCACCTAATATGGGGGGCCCTAATTGTTTTCATCATTCTAGGATTTGTATTGTTTGTGGCAGTTTTTTATAATGTGTGGAAATCTATATTGAAGAGAGCTAACAGGTGGGTGGCAACTACTGACTGGAAGGAGGTTGGAAATGGAAAACATACTATGAAAAATGTTCCAAGGGATGAGAAAGAAGGATTGCTTTTGTGCAGAAGGGGGTTCAACAGTCATGTTGGAGGTTGTGATTTCACTCTTGGTGTGAATTTTATTTGATACTTTTGTGGGCTTAATGTCCTCCTCCCCCTTTTGAAGAATCCTGACATGATAAAGCTTGACATCACACAAAGTGAACTGTGGCAAAACCAAGGCTGTGCAGTAGGGAATGATCATTCCTAAAGGGAAGGATAAAAAAAAAAAAAAAAAAAAAAGCATAATAATCTCTTTCCATGCTGAACCTGAGATCCTTGGAGAATTTGTTTAGATGAAAAGGATAGTTCTCCACTCTTAAAATACAAGGAGAAATTCTGGGGTTTTGTAACAAAAAGCATTCTGACAAAAGCTTCTCTCCTGACAAAAAWCATTCCTTTATTTCTGAAAGTGGATCAGGATTCCTGATGCAGATCTTTCACAACACAATTGAAACAGTGTGGGGTATGATAGTTTTGTTTGTTGCTTGTGGTTTAAAATTTTTTTTTCTCTCCCAGTTTATCCTGACTTACAAGGTGTTTGGGGGCTTTTTTGGCAATATTCACTTTAGAGAAATGCAGTTTCMTAGCAGAAATTGACAATGTTTTCCATCTTTCCTATCTTTCTTTACTCACATCCCAGGACTTTGCTTAGGTCTCTCAGCTGGCTTTCTCTTCATGTTGTTGGATTATGGGAAGAGCAAGTGTTAATAYCTGAAGTATGAGATCTAGACTTTGTGAACATACTGTCTTTGTAGTATAAATTGTATATAATGGGTCATGTTCTGTTTTATTTAAACAATAGTGGCAAGATATTCTGAGTGAGTGTCCCACCCTAAAACAATCTCAATTTCCACTAAAACACAGCTTCTTTAATTTTCTTCTTCACAGCAGCTTTTGTTAGGTTGCTTTTGTTAGGTTGCTTTCTGATGCTTCAAGTATCACAGTCTCCCATCATACTGAAAGCAAGCTGGGCAATTTCTTCTACAACCACTTTTAAATTCTGAGCAGCAGATCTGCCATCTGCAGTCCATCTGCTGGGKCTAATACCTAAGACACAGACTTCAACCATGAACAGCTAACCCCCACAAATTGTCAGTAATGAAGAGTCCATCATAATCACTTAACATATCAAACACCTGCGTGAGCAAGACAATGAAGGAATAACTTTTGCAGGAGAATGAATATAGGATTAGATGGAGCGTTACTTGGGGTCTGTATGGGAATATTTATTAACAGTGAAAAGGGCAGTCATTGTGGCACATTTCCTTGCAGCAAATAATCAACCCTGGAAGTCATAGAGAAGCACAAATCCTACTTGGCAGCAGTTTCCCAAATGAACTGAGGCTGATACTTAAAACCCAGAGTTTTCTTTTTAAGGACTTATCCACAACATACCAAATATATGCAGAATCACACAAAGGTACTACTTTGATGAATGTCCTCAGATATTTACAACCTGAACTGGAGGGATGGTGGAGCACAGCTGCTCTTGCACCTGATAACAACCATACACTTAAAGCATTGTGGGATTTTTGTAAGTAACCTGCTGTGTCTATGGTGCATATTTTCCTTTGCTTGAGCTGGTTGAGAGGGCATATGGCCACCACACTTCATTGCTCTGCCAGAGAGAGCTCCATTATTTTCAGGATGCTGCAAARAGGGAATGAACTGGGGTCATGGAGTACAATGTCTTTGTTATAAATCCTGAGGACCAGTGTTAAGAGTTGCTATACCTCCTATTTCTGTCACGGAATTATCCTGTGTTAATAAAACTAGAACCATGTCTATTTAAGATCCTTTCACATGCCATAGAGTGTGTTTCCAAGGAGTACTTCTAGCCAGCCATTGCAAAGTGTGTCCAGGGTCTGTGGTAGTTCCTAAGGCAGCACCAGGTAAAATGTTGCTACAGATACACTGCTGGAAGGTTTAATGAAAACTGCCTTGAGAATGGTACAGAAAGAAGAAATTAATCAGTGCAATAAAAAAATGAGAATAACCAGGCAAAATTGTACAGGAGAACTATTTATTTTGTGGAACAAAGTTAAGATACACAGAAAGAGGGAATGAGAATTTGGATGCTAGCAGATTGTAGCTTATGCCCTGGGGATGAGGTTTGTGAGCCTGATGCAGAAAGTGATAGGAAGTCATAGAAGAGTGATAACAAGACGGATCACCTACAGTGAACTTCGGGCTTAGGAAGTGAGACAAAATGGAGCTTCTTGAAAAAAATGGAAGGTGCTATGCCCTTGGTAAAAGTGTTTAGCARTTGAAGCAGTAATATTACAGAGCTGACATCTAGAAAAGAAACAGTTTCCCTCCCCTTCACCTGTTATGACTTTTTCTTTTGTTTGCAGTGGGTCTCGTTTGGGGTTTTAATTGTTAAATTGAAAAAGATACACATACATCATATTTGTTGTATTATTACATATGTATAATATGACATGTATTATATACACACAAACTTAAATTTTCCCATAGACTAGCAGATATCTGCATTTACTGAGAAAAAATTATATTCTGTCCACTTTCAAAGTGGAGAGCAGTGGTAAAATTGAATATAATGTCAATGGCATTGAGGAGATGCTAAAGCCATCCATGTCTCTAATTCTGAACAGACCTGATGGAAATATAGTTCTTGTACCAGGATGGCAGAAACCATAGGTCCCTGCAAGAGTTCAGCAGGACTTGGTTCAGAACCAAGTATGGTTCCTTAAGAAGCATGCTGTGGATTCAGCAACACCTTACTGAATCCAAGATGTTTTGRATGGATTTTTAAATTATTATTGAGGTTTCTAAACAGAGTTTAGAAAACTTAATGAAATTCTCAGCTGAAGAGATCTATGAATCTGGCAAAACTGGAAATTTAAAGAATGCTTTCACTTGACTTCTGTGTCTCTGCAAGGTTATTGTTGAAAACAAGTTGATTTCAACTGAATGTCAGTTTTGAAAAGAGTCACCAACTGTGTAGCACTTCAGCAACAATGGAGATGAGATACCAGTGCCAAGATTTTATATATATATAAGCCTATATTAATATTTTTTGAATACATTTGTTGTCAGTCTGTTTTCACCTGCAGACCTTTAAGCATTTTTTTAAACAGTTGTCAGCCCTTACAAAGAGAATTCAATCCTAGTGACAGCAATTATCCCTTTCTTGGTTGTCTTTCACTAACTGTAAAAGTGARCAGAGGTCTTCAGATTCTGTGGTTTATATAATGAGAGTGACTGATCTAACATAAGATGAATCAGATTTGTGCAGTGTGTCCCAAGAAATTCTTTTATCATCCTTTTTAAATGACCACAAATCAGCTTTCGGCCTTGTGATATGCAACACTAGTCAAATTTCTGAAATTTTACATAAAACAAGTAAATTGAATGACACAAATTGCTGGGGTTTGCACAGCATTTATTTTGGGTAGCCAGAGATGATGAAAGTAGAGTAAAAAATTTCTACTYTTAGTTGCTTGCTTCAACTTAGGATATTTGTGTGTACTTAGCAAAAAAGTTGATTTACTTAATGGTATTAGGRTGGATTAGTCAACATAATTGTTATCCTATATCCAGGAGTATCATTGCATTTATGAGCCTGTCACTGCTTTAGTTGTTAGCCTCCCATTTAAAGGTTTTATATATGGATAAAAGTTGTTGTTTGGACTGGAAATTGCCAGTCAAAGATGCWTCATCTCTTTTTAAGGGCTTGATCTAGTTTCTGGACCTCCTCAGTCACTTGTGAACTTGGTTTTCTTTTCAGACCTTGATTTTTTTCCTGTTTTTTTTTTCGTATTGTGAGTCTGTGCTAGTTCTAGGTACATATGTTGTGGTCTTGTCACCTGTTGACAACAGAAAGTTGGCTACCAATTGAAATTCTGGTCAAAACGATGGTCAAAATGATGGTTATCTGTACAAAATGATGGTCTTCTTTTTATTTTTGTTGAGCATGTATGAATGACACCAATTTTATAAATAGAAGGATTTGTTTTTGTTTCTAACCTCTGTTGTTCAGTTTTGTCTACTTTTACCTCCAGAGGACCTCAAAGCAAAGTTGTCAAATTTCATTTAAGATTGAATGAAAACAATATATCCTTCACTAGTACTTAAGCAAGTTGACTGAATTTTAGGTTCATTAAATAAGGTACACAGATGCCTGTCCAGGGTTCTTGACTGGCAAGTCTTTACCAAGTTCAGCTGAATTAAAACTGATAATAGTAGCAATTTAGAGAGGAAGTGTTCATATAAAAGCCAGGAGCATTCATTTTCCTTAAACTTGCTTTTAATGTAGAGTTCAAAAACAAACTCTAGAAATCATAAAAAAAAGAGTTTCTTGTTTCAATGAGCCATTCATCAGATTTTTTTCTGTTTCTTTCTTTTTTTTTTTGTTTGTGTGTTTTGTTTTTTTGTTTTTTTTTTTTTTTGTTAGTGAATCTATTTTATATTGGCTTTTGGTTCAGAGTGGAGGTTTTTACTTTTTTGATTTTTGACGTATTTTTTAAAAGTAGTTCAAGAGTAACCCCTCCCTCCCTTTTCTGCTTTCAACATTAAAGAAAATATCAGCCTGTAACATGACTACAGTAGGAACTTGCAGTCCAGATTCATTAAGTCTCTGAAAGAATGTGCCAGAATATAGGGATAAAGGTCTGAGTCTTTGCAGCTGGAATGTATGGATTTATTTATTTATTTTTTACTCTGGGAATAAGTGGAGKAAAGTAAGTACAGGAAATTATAAAGAGTAAAGTCTATATAACTGGTTGGGACTGAAGTAGAGTGAAGCACACTTAAACTTGGAGTCTTTTTTTGTGGCTTGAACTTGGAACTTGGAACTTCATGGGCAAGGGAGTTCACAGTATTTATGCTATCAGATTTTGATCAAGTTTTCTCTAAAAAACAGCACTATTGATGGGAATTTTTCAATTGTAAAAGACAYACACAAAAATAATCTCTTTTTTGTAGAAAGACTGGATGGTCAGAGTCTTCTGGGTTATCTTTTCCTGAAAACACTAGTATGATGTCATRGAGTAATTTTTTGTAATAGACAACATTGTTGTCCCCTGCTTATCATTGTTGTCCCCTACTTATCTCTTGCACCATTCCTGACATAAAATCTGTATCATTTCCTGGGACTGAACAATCTTGAGGCACTGAATAAGAGAAAATGGAACTTCCTAAACTCCTCAAGATGAACAGAAAGAGTCAACAGCTCTTGCAATACTGTCAACACAAGGTCAAGTCTTGTCATTCAGAGCTCCATCCTGAAGAGTGGGAAGGAAATAGAGTGCTGTTATTCACAAAATTAGTTACCACCTTTTTTTGCCAGCAAAGCAGTTACTAGTGCTAATATTTAACCCACCAGCTGTTATTATGCAAGTTAATGCCCCAGAGAAGCAGACAAGGACTCATAGTTGCTATTTTAGGCTTTCTGCTGCAAGCATTATGWTAGTCACAAATGCTTTTGAAGGTTCAGTAGGAGCTTGTGAGATGTGGACTTGTTATAGGAARGAGAAGGCCTTATCTAGATATGAAAATGGCACTGAATCCACTAAATTGAGTCTCCTGGCTACCACATAGAACAAAATGGGATATCAGCCTTACTTCCTGTCATGAGATAATYGAACCCCATTTCCAAACAGGCTCAGAGTTATATGAAGGAAAGAAGATAATCAGTGTTTCATCTAGGATAGAAATATATTGGATTTTCTACCTTTCCAAGCTTTGTGTGTCTTAGTATGTGTATGAAATGATCTCTGAATCAATTTGTTTACCTTCCAGCACTTCTCCTGTAACATCTGGTACATTGAAGACAGAAATCCCTTCATGACAGTGGACTGTACAGTGGGATATAAATATTAAACAGACTAGTAAAATGTATTTTCCACTCCTGTTCTCAGTAATACAGTTGAATTAAAAAAGACAGCCATAAGTGACATATCTTTACTAACTTACTGCTCTTCTCCTTTGTATTCATAMGTCTTCTGCAATTGCACCTGCTCTGGTGCAGTATTGTGTCAAGAAAGTAATATTAACCAACTGCTTCTTCTCTCTGCATATTAAGTAGAGTTAAAAGAGCAAAACCATGGTAATGAGATAAGGAATTCCCTATTCTGGAAACTGGCAATGTATTTRTAAGGTGGTAGGCAGAAATGACTGTTTCTAAAAATATAGCACTTATCTGTTATAACTCCAGTGTTCTGTTTGTGCTACAAGATTGGGTAGATATAAAACTCTGGAGCTTCAGTGGATTCAAATAAAACATGTCAGTTTTAGGCCAGTGACACATGCCAGATGGATTAGAATCTGCATTATTTTTAAGTCAATAATAAAAATCCCTTCCATTTTGTGGAGGATTACYGTAGGTACAAAGGAAGGTTTGGTGGAGTCTGTCATCATGCCCATTTGTCTTTGTTAGCCACTTTGACTAGCTGTGCAAGGGCCTTTCCTCAGCTTTATCATGGTTTCAGCTGTAAGATTTATTACTTGGATTGAGTTGCAACAAAGTTGTCAAACCTGAGGAGGTGCTAGAATTTCTGTTCTGTTTGGAGCACAAGAGATGTCTTCCTTCAACTGTGCACTGTGATTACAAAAGCCTGGCAGTTTTACATGCTTCATATGCTGTCCTGTTATACTTGGCATGGTGGGCAAATGAACAGGAACAGGACTGGAAAACCGTGATGGCCTTTTCTTTGTTTTGGTATCTTCTGCCTTTTGGCCTTAATTCCCAAACTGCAATAGATTGTCAGAAGGCAAAAAAAAAAATCATTTTCTCTGATGGGCCCCTCATGTATTTAAAATTGTGTTTCCAAGGAAGAAACTTGTTGCTTATCTGAATGTATTTTATGTCAAGAACTAATTTTTGGAGTGTGTAGGATACTCATTTAAAGGACAGACCAGTTCATAACATACAGTTATTTATGGCTATTTTATGTTTTCTTCAACGAGATAAGACAAGATAGGCAAGACAAAAAATCTTTTGGGAAAGCAGTTCTTTCAAGGTGTAGAAGAAATATGTAAATATGTCTTTCATATTTATTTGAATCAGAGTGCTTCTGTCTTCCAAGACAGTGGTGTCCTCTGTTGTTTAAAACAAACTTCTTATCCTTTGAACTCTCTGACCTCCAAAAGGAGGGCAAGTCTTGGAATCTCCAGAATTTTTTAGAATTTCCAGACACCACAAAGGATGTCTCATACTGTTTCAACCTCTGTTTTTCCCTCTTATAYTAGCGGACTGAACCAGTTTTAATAAGATCATAAGAATTGCAAAAATTTATTTCAGATAAGTAGTTTCTATTTCCTTGTACAGAATCAGTTTCTTGATGACTGCTTTTTAACACTGATTCTAATTTTTAGGCAAATAATCTCTAAAAAGTAAATGAGTTTCAATTATGGACTTTTAAGTACAGTACTAAATGTATTAGATAAACTCTCAGTATGTGTTTCCAAGGAATTTTCCCCTAGGCTTTTTTCTGCATTTACAATGTTACTTTATTCTTATTACAGAATATAAATATTTCTACTTCACCTGAAATAGAAAATAGCTAAACTTCTTCTGATGCTGTAAAATGAGTTGTAATCAATCTCATTCATTGTTTAATTCAAGCCCTTAAACTACCCAGATATTACTTCTATACTTCATTGCATTAGTATTTTGGTAGAATTAGAACCATCAGTGTCACTTTAAAACTATAAATTTAAATATAATGCGAGAATTTTGAATTCCAATTTATTTTTGAAAAACAAATTACTTTTTTTCTTTTTGGTGAAGACCAGTCAGACATTTTGAAAATAATATTTTATACTTATCTAGAAATATTAATCCAAAATTACCTTGAAAGAACTTTTAAGGTAAATTGTTGCCTTATGCGTAATTCTTTACATAAATCAGGGAATAGGATTATAACATTCATTATTCGCTTTGGAAAGTAATAGGGAAACTTCAGTGGTTTCCATTGTATTGCATATGATTGGATTTTGAAATTATTACCATTTTCATTGGTAATAATGAAAAAAATGCCCTTCCACAGTGTTTTGAGAATTTTAATGAATTCAAGTAAATGAGAATTTTTTTCAATGCCACGTTGTTCTTGGTGTCATGGCCTAATAGCAGTTCAGCTGTGACCTGGTGATGAGTCCACACTGAAGTACTTGATTCCAGCATGCCCAAATTCTTGGAAATTCTGAAGGACTTTGTTGCCTTAAATAGCAACTCAGGGGAAGGATCCTGACTGTAGYGGCCTGGATTTTGCATCTAACCAATGACCCAAGCTAACCTCAGTTAGCTTGTGAAATCTTGCAGGATCACAGCCCGAGATAAAGGATTAAGAAAACAGGAGAGGTAAGTTGAAAAAGGTAGCTTGTTCTTTTGAGGTCAGCCTCGGTATAAAAGGTTAACTCTCCTGGTCTGCCTGTAGTGTGGATAACCTTGAAAGAAATGATGATGGAGTGAAACTACTGTGTGAAGAGGTCTTTTGTGCTACCCTGCACCTTGGCTGTATTTAAGACTAATTCCAGCCTGACAGAAGTTATTCTGAAGATTTCATAGGGACTGCACTGGCTGGCTGCCACCCACTGTGGTTATTAAGCTGAGCTATGCCATTTGTTTCTTTATCTCGTTCTGCATGTGCTCGAGCTTTCCCTGYGCTATTGTCACTTTGCCTACATTAWTATATCGCGGCCTCAGGACCACTAA
The DNA here is from genome assembly GCF_030028575.1 of Malurus melanocephalus. Lineage (NCBI taxonomy): Eukaryota > Metazoa > Chordata > Aves > Passeriformes > Maluridae > Malurus > Malurus melanocephalus. The sequence continues at coordinate 230,125 of NW_026623753.1, read as the reverse complement.
TACACAATGMCATGGTATAAGTTTTTACCTTGTTGAATACTTCATAATTCACCAGTGCTTGTGTCTAGCCAGTGAATTTCAAAGACAATGCATCATATTGTGCTTTCAAAGACTGAACCCTTCCTTTGGGGTTATAAGCAAATACTGCTCTGATGTCACACAGACACTGAAATATCTCTTGGGTTCAGGCCTCGTTCATCTTGCTTAATGTTATCTCTGTGCAGCCCTGTGTGTAAAAAAAACAGAAGTGGCGTAATTACACTAGATGCTTACTGCTTGTGAAAGGGCATTGAGGCTTTAGATGGAAAGGTCTTCGTGCAGAAAATCAGCAGGCACAGACAGGGGAYAGGCATCCTCGCTTCCAGGCAGAAAGACTGCCGGGTTTCCTTCTGCCCAGCACTGTTGGGATCYAGGTCTCCTGTCATGCAGTGGCTGCTGCTAAATGCTGAGCGTTTAATAAGCCAGCRGGTGGTTTCTAACATTTTGAAAAAAAAATTCTTTCTGTTGGCTATTTTAGTTTCTGAAGTTTGTTCTCCTTTGGATTATCTTTTAAAGGGTTTCTTGTCTGGTCACTAGATTGAWAAGATGTTTGCTGACTCACGTAGCTATTCTGATTCTCTCTCCTAACCATCATGTGATGCTACCTTGTCATGTTCAAAGGCAAAGAATTGTTCTCAGAAAAAGCTGTAACTTCAAGAARCTGTAACCTCAAAGACAAATGCTTGCTGACAGGGATAACTTAGTRGTACCATGATCAGGACAAGCGACTCCCTTGGATGAAATAAAAGCCACAKAAATGAAGCTTTTTTCTTGCTGTCAGTACAATGCCAACAGCACCAGCCTTTCCAGAGCATTGCTCTGCAAAAACATGAAAGAGGAAATCAAATGTCTGTCTTGAAATTCTGAAATAGTTCTTAAAAATACTTGGGATGAAGCAAAGACTGAGCAGCTCCAGCTGGAGCTTTGCTGCAGACCAGATGACCTTACAAAGAGATCCATAGTTGGAGGAATAGGTACTAGTGAGCATTTCTGAAGGGCTTGGAAATTTTGTGCTCTGATTACTGGAGACAAAGCTGATTATTTTTAACATTTTAGTGAGGCAAATTTATCTACTTCAAGGTAACACATAATCTGTGCTAATTAAGCAATATCAGGTCTCCAGATCTTCAAGCAATTGACTACAGTGATTATGCTGATTCTGAGGTTTGGAGGGAAGATAATAATTTATCCATTAACTGGTGCCTGGGAATGACATTGAAACTTTAGAAAAGAAAATTTTTATCTTGTATTTTCCCTGCCACTAAGTAAAATTGCACTTTCTGACACTAGCAAAAAAAGGCTAGTAGAGATACATCTATGGCAGACATCCCAGAAATCAGCAACCGAATAAAAGATTAAAGGTGCTTATTTGGTTTAAAGACATGCCAGATGATGGAGGAAAAAAGCTTGAGACCTAGCTTYTGACAGATGCTAAGTGCATTTCAGCTTTCAGTGAGGGCCAAAGGAGTCGGAGAAGCTGAACCCCAATGGTTTTGATGTCTGGGAATTTTGGCCATTGGCCCATTTTTAAAGGATTATTATAGGTTTTGCCATTCCATTCCACCACACTTTTCCATCACCYGTTACCATTGTTAAGCTTCATTTTTCTAGCCTGGCTCATTCAGAAAGTGTTTCCTAGCAGCAAAAGGGAATGGAAAGTTTCTTAGCTCTGAGCAGTGTCACCAGGAATTTTATCTGAGGGGAGTGTGTTAACCCTTGAATGAACAAGCACTTGTCGTGTGTTTTGCAACTGTGCCACAATCACCCCTCCTGAGTGACTCCTCTGAATCACGGTGCCCTCTTTAAAAGAGTGGGTTGTTAGAAGGAGAGTAATAAATTGGACATAAATAGAAAGAAGAAATGCTGCCTTGAGAATAAAGTGACACCACCCTCTCTCATGTTCTGCAAGTAGTCTACATAGTCTTACATAGTCTATKTACTACTCAAATAGGATGTTAAAGCAGAAATGCCTAAGTAAGTGCAAGGAAATTTTAATAGCTTTCTGTGGAAATTTAATTTCATATTTCTTTGTTTTCTCTCTTATAAAATACAGTTGCAGGRGCAGAGAGAGGATGGTTTACATTTATAGAAGCTGCCGAAGGCAGAGAAGAAATATGGTGTTCAGTACAGTAGAGGAAAAGAAGAGAAAGCAAGAAAAATAGACTCTATTGCTCCTGCTATAAGACACTATGTATTTCAATTCAAGCCTCTGTCGTCTCATGTGCTGAATTCTCCCCGATGGGCTGTTCTGTAATCTTCTCCTCCCTAACAGCCATTTATCTTATCTATACATCACTTGAGAATGAAGGCAGCAGAGATTTTAGCTAAAGTTGTAGTTGCATGATAACATAAATCTGCCCTTGCAGATCCCAATGCTACATGACAAACATTATGGTCCTGCATGGTACGGAGCCCCTCTTCTGGTTCAAGTGCATTCAAAAATCATTRGCAGGTGAACCTGGAGGCTTTATGGCTGATCAGCCTTGCCTGTGCAACTCCTGTCTCCCACCAGACTGTCACCATCTGCTMTCTTCCAAATCCACTATAAAGCTGATATAAACTGTGCATTGTGTGAGCTGGATTATTTGGCAGTTTGGTAATTATTAGGAATGCCGTTTAAGCAGCCATGCTTGAACAAGACTAAATGTGTCTTGCTTTGTTAGCATAAAGATCTGACACTGATTGGCATATAGAAAGGAGAAAAACCATGGGACTGAGTGCATTTAGAGTGGTCTCTGCTTTTTGCACTGGCTTATCAAATCTTTCCTGCTCCCTGTGCAGGGCTACTAGCTATGTAAGATGTTTGTCTTTTGGTGAATGATTCCTCATTTGTGTCACACACGTTYAGTGTCACACATGAGAGACATGAACCTGTCAGCTTCTTCTGTGATGTAGTTAAATGAAAAGACAATAAAACCATGCTCATTGGTAAGGCCTTGTTGGCTGATRCATAGAAATGTTTAGATGATATGTAGTGAAACTGAAGTTTATCAGCTAAAAAGCTTTAATTTGACAAGATGCAGATGTTATAGTTCATGGACTTGTTAAAGTAGATAAACTTAGACTTTAGTGACTTTTTTCCCATTTCTTTGCTTGATATAAGCTAATAATAAATGTCACGATGTGCTGTAGACTTCTCATAACAGTGCTGCAAACTTCTGTCCTTTGCATGCTAACCTGTGGRCACCTATTTTTAGTCCAATATTAATCAGTATTATATTTGTCAATAATATACTTAACAATGCTAATAAAGGCATGTCAGTGTAATTACTAGAAAACATAGTCATAAAAGAGTCATGGCTTCCAAATAAGAGTTATGAGAGCAAACCAGAAACAAGGTCTGAACAYGTTGGTTTGAAGTTGGAGGTGATGTACTGCCTTATACACATTTGTGAGAAGTAGTGCCTAAATTTGACAGCAGGTTATTAAAATTAGTAACCCTCTATGAGTTGGGTTTTATGACTTGCCCATGGTTGCTCATCCATTGCCTGGCAAAGCAAGCAATGAAGCTGACACTCAGCTACWTATTCTAACCTCTTGGACTAACATACCACTCCCCAGTCCGAGGCCACACACGTGGCAATTGTAAGGTCAGCTCATGAGATCACYGCCAGTTACCCAGGAAGTCAGAGGATTTTTCAAAGCATGTGTGAAAAGTGCTTCTGGAGGTCATTTAACCTGTTAGTGACACTTTAATTTCTGATCACATGTAAATATATRTGCCTGGTGCTTCACTGTGTGATGCAGTTTATAGTGTGAGAATTTCTCAGTAGCAGAGGCATGTCAAATCACTTCCTTCCAAATTTGTGAGCTATAAAGAAGCAGCCTGAGCTTCTCACTTTTGATTTTATRGGGGCCAAAGGCTGGTTTTATAGAGCCAGGTGGTAGCAGCTTCCTTTGCTGAATAATTTCTCTTCTGAAATCTAAATTTGAAGGCTTGTGTTTTCCAGTTGCATTTAGAGAAGAACATCACAGGAGCCTATTTCATAGTTTAATGTTGCATTTTTTAGTTTAATCTAATAATCCAGTTGCATTTAGAGAAGAACATCACAGGAGCCTATTTCATCGTTTAATGTTGCATTTTTTAGTTTATCACGAAGCCCGTTTAATTCATACCTTTTTGCTCTTCATGGCAAAAGCCATTGTCTGAAAGTGATCTTTACTTATAGCTGTTTCTGTAATATGCATTAAAAAATTAGTGAAAAAAGCAGCCACTATCAAATAAACCTTTCTGCCTGAAAGMTGTTAATTTTGTAATGATTTCACCATAAAACTTTAATTCATAAATAAATGTTTCAAGATAATTTTCCAAAAACCTGAGATTCTGGATGAACTTCAAAAAAWTAAAAATGAAGACTAAATGAAGGCTTGTTTTAGTTTTATCCATATTTCACAGACCTTCTAGAGTTAAATAATTAACAATAACTAACTACAATACAGTGTAATCCACAATGGGTCATTGTTTTGCATTTTTATTACATTTTAATACTCTGAAAAGCTTCCTTCTTGAAGCACTGTGTGCTCTCCTCCCACTTGACTATTCAAGAAATTTGAATAGGCTAGATGAAAGGGTCTGGTTTTTGTAGTTTGTGCCATAAATATTTTTAAATCTTCAAAAGTAACTTTTGTAGTTTTGTCTGAAGACTAGACACCACTTTTTAAACAATGCATTAACACTTCTTTTTAGCACTTTGTACTGGGATAGCAGTGGATTAATTTTTCTTTTTACTGACCTGATGTAACATAATGGGAAGAACATTATCTGTTCCTATGCATGTGTGGTGTCAACAAGAGAATTATTATTTTCAATTTCTTCTTAGTTCCAGGTGAAGACAAGGGAATTTCACATCTTATATTATTATCGTAAAGGTCAACAGGAAATTTGCATTCTTCTAAGAAAACTATAGTGGTTTCTTAATATCTAGTATTTTGCACTGAATTTTGACTTCCAAACATGTCCAGCTGCACTGAAATCTTGAATGATTTACCAAGCCAAATGTGGGTGTGAGTTTGCCAAGCAGATAAGGGTGGTGAGACACAGGAACAGGTTGTCCAGAGAAGTTGTGGATGCTCCRTCCCTGGAACTGTTCAAGGCCAGGCTGGATARKGTTCAAGTGCAATGTGGTCTAGTAAAAGGCACCCCTGCCCATGGCTGGAGGGTTGGAACTAGTCTCTTCCAACTTGCATGCTATGATTCTATGAATATTGCTTTAAAGATTATTCTAACTGATTCCCTGTAACACTCAACTGTAATTATATAAACTCCGGTGAAGAACGAAAGCAATTTTCTTCTTTTCATTTTTCTTTGCATTTTGGAATTAAAATACAGAAAATGACTTATGAAAGTGAGATAACCTGTAGAAAATCATAGCATGGTATGGTGAATGGGAGGTATCCAGCAGAGCTTCACTGACATGCTGGTTTTTGGGAGCTAGAAATACTGTTTTTAAAATCAGGGATGCTAAATAGGATTTATTGAAGAGAATAGTCATGTTATGCCCCCGTCTAAGAGCATAATATGTACTGTCACTGCCCCAAGTAATGTGCAACAGAATCCCAGCTCAGGACTAGATGCAGGAAGTTCTTTATCTCYGGCAGTTGCTTGTTACCTACAGTTTGCTGTGCTCTGTTTCCATATGTTTTCTATCTGCAATCTTATACATGAAAGATAATGGAGAAACTTCTAGTGAAGATTAAAGCAGCAGGTTCCATCAGATGTGCATGATCTCTGTGCAACTTTCCTGTGTCCAGGTAACACCCTGAATTTGAACAAATTCAATTGTATTTTGACACACAGAAATAGGCAAAGATATTAAACAAAGATAGCAATTTCCTTTTATACTCTTTTAATCTGCATATTTCTCCTTTAAATTGTTTCATTAATGTGTATTCAKAAATGRGGAAATTAGAGGTTAACTGCATTGAAAGTTGTATTCTAATGTCTGTTGTAAACATTTACACTGCAATAATCCAATTATTTATCAAAAAAATAAAGTGACTGATGATTAACTAGATTTCTGGTATGACAACACAATAGAATTTTCCATTCAAAAAATATTGAATGATTAAAAAAGCACTCAGAACTGGATATGATAGTGAGCTGTCCATATATCGTCCTGAAATCTTTTTCTTTTCATCCCAGTAATTTACAGAATCATTAATTGCAAGCTCCATAAAGTATTTTCAATCACAGGTTTTAAGAATGAATTATGACTGTTCAGTGCA
>NW_026623753.1:147540-223781 GCF_030028575.1 Malurus melanocephalus | reverse complement strand
CTAAAAGTCAGAATAAGGTTTCTGGGTTCTGTCAGAAAAGAAGGTGTAGTTTTTTGGAGGGAATGTGGTTCTTTGGCTACATCATGCTCRTGCAAAGTAAGCTGGAGTTTCTAAAGCTATGAGCATGGGTGGAATTTTATGAATCCATAAAACTTGAAACCTGGGGCTCAGCTTCAGAGTACTTGATGTGCTTCAGACATTCCTGCTTAATTATTTTGGAAGAACACATGAATGTTACTATTCCTGACCAACCAAAATGCCTCAAACCTTTGAACAAATTATTCCCCTATGCATTGAAGATCTGCCAATACTGCTTTTTCTGTCCTGCAGAAAATACRTTTTAGGAGACAAATATGACACTGTTATGAGCAGATTGGAAGGTAGCCTGCTGTCTTTATACAACCTGTTCTCAGCCTGCAGAATCACTGGCACATTTGTAGGCAGGCAGTGCACTGGCATTCACTTGGAACCATTTATTAGGGTCAGAATTGAACCTCTCTGTTCACCTCCCACAAAACCATTTTGATAGAGACGGCAAAATGATGAGGATTCTGTTCCTTCTTTTAGCTCCTTAACTCCTTAGCCCATTTCCATTGGCACACRAGTTACTAGGCAGAAACTTTCTTGCGCAGATAAGCCTTGTGCAGATAAATCCCCTGCCTTTGGAATATGAGCATTTTCACTGCTGCCCATTAAAGTGGCAGGCATGCTGCTATCTGATGTCACCTCAGACAAATATTCTGTGTCATTGCTATGCTGCCTGTCTTATGCTAGRGATGGATGCTTCTCTGCTCATAATAAATTACGAATCAGGGAAGAAAGAGTGATGTGGTTAGGCACATATTGGCTGGTGTRCAGTTAAGAAGTTAGCTAACAGATTACTGTTGTTTCAATAGCTATAAGAGTTGTTCCTGACTCAAGTAGGGCTCACATGTTTCTTCAAAAGTAAACCCAGGTATCCCATACCTTTTTCTTGCTCTTGCTAATCACATATCACACAAGCCTTCTTGTTCTGWCTGCTGCAAAATTCTCAGGATTATGAAATACAAAGCATCAATTCCAGAGTCATATGCATTTGTTAATTCCTGTGCAATATCACTTTTAATATTTTCAGTAGTTAACTTCAAAGTAAGCTTTGACACACACTCTTGCCATAGATTGTAGCATGAACATTTTTAGTTTTATATTAATTTGAAATCGTGGGAATCCTACCAATGGGAAAAAAATGAGGGCAAACCAATTTTTRCTTTATTGAAGTTTAAAATTTATCTCAGCAGAGAATCAAGTTTGGGTAAGTCCACATGTATAGGAAATTTTTTATTACCTCTATTTTAGGCATTAAGCCTTGGTGTTCTGAATCACCTTCTCTGGAGACTGCTTACCTCTTTCCCCTGATACAGAAAATTTAAATTTCCACTATGCCTGAGGTATCTGTCCTCTTTTGGATATTTGGTTCAGAGAAGGCCATGCAATACTAAAAATTAGGGTTCCATTGCAATATTTTATAAGCTTTTAATTAAGGAGAGATGTTATCAATATATTACTGGTAATGTTTAAATMAAATCATAGGTAGACTTACAAAACTTTTTGGGAGTATGACTATATTTTTAATATTGCATAGTTAAAAGACAAATGGCTGATGCTGATGTTTTACTCTTTTATTTGATATAATTAGTGAAAATGGATTTAAGAATATATAAGTAGGGAAATCACTCTGTATTAATAATTAACATATCAATGTAATACTATTTTTTTGCTTCCTGTTGAATCTAGCTCACAGATATAAGGTTGGCAAACACTAATTGCCTGTTAACATAGCTCATTAACATGTTATAGTAGTTATAGTTGTCATTAACTTTGCAAGGAAATATTGATTTCTATGGAAACAAAGGCTTCAAGTTAAAAATAAATAAATGAAGAAATGTCTCAAGGAACAATTTGTGCACTGCATATGCATTTAATTCTTACAGTCATTATACTTTCATGCTATTCACAAGACTGTTTGCTCATAGTACACGTTCTAATGACATAATGAAAATGCACTTTATTCCACTCTCATTTGATATTTGTTGCCTTTATAATTGTAATACCTATATACAGAGAAAAAATTTCGCTGTGATCAGAATCTTCTTATAGTAAGATGGGGAAGTGATTTTTGTTTATCCATGGCACTGTATATAATTTTGTTTATCCATGGCACTATTTTTGTTTATCCATGGCACTGTGTATAATCATTGGTATAATTCTTCAAGTTTTTGAGGCCAAAGAATAGGCCTATATTTAGGTTAAATAAGGTTAAATAATTTTGTTCTGTAACTACACTGAATTAGTATACAAATCAAGTACATTGTGGCTGTGCTTTCTTTTCAGTATTCAGGTGAACATGCCTTGTTGATTGTCAACAACATGGGCATTTTCAGACTTTTCTCAGGGYTTTCATCAATTGTGATTACAAAAGACGTTTCTGCAGACTTGGAGTCTGGCTGCTATTCTCCTTCAACAGCAAGATGTGTCTGACTTTTCTCTTCTGGTTCTGTTAACATTCACCAGAGATGATGAATCCATAAGATCTGAAACGTTGTGGAAGTTTTTCTCTGAGCAATTGGAGCTCTTGTTKTCTTACCATGTGTTTATGATTTGAGGGCATTTAAGCCTGTAAAATTTGCTTTTTAATTCCTACATAGCTTTTATTTTCTGGAAATCCTCAAGTCAATGGTCTTTATGTGTGTTTGCAGATTTTCCAGGTAAAGTAGGCTGCTACTCAGGTGCGTTTCTAGGTGTCTGATGACTTCAAATATAATTTCTCCTCCTTGGCTTGAATACATGTTTTTATGAATTATGTATTGTGGGAAATTCCTCTGAAAGCTTAAATTTTACTTTTACRTGGAGTTAAAACTTGTCTCATGGCTGGTCCAAGATATGGTTTAAAATGCGACAGTAATTTACTTAAGCTAATATGGCTTACCTGGGATGGTCCCAAATGTTTGTTGTTTATTATTTATGACATGATCTTTGTTGTTCTGTCAATGACTTGTTATCTTCAGTATTTWCAAGTCCCTTAATCTTTGTTTCAGTTTGATTCCTTTCCAACAAATGATTTATAAAAAATATTAAATAGCTTGGCACCAACAACTCTGTACTGTGACAATGCCCTTGGAAATACAGCCACAGCCTGGTGCTTTTCAAGGAGATCAACAAGACCTATCCTTGATCGGTTTTAATTCTTTTAATGTATGCAATGCTGATTTTGTGTCTTTGTTTATTAATTAAGATATTGTACAGTGTGCAGTTAGTTGTGCCTAACAGGGATCTAAGTGTATTGTATAACACTATTAACCTTTATCAATCAAAAATGTGATCTCATAAAAATATTGAACTATATTGAGATCTATTATACATAAGAGCATTTAGATTAGTACTTTAATGTATTGCTGTCCTTTAATTGAGTCCCCTGTTAGCTATTCCATTATTTTCATTGGGATCAACAGAGGATAACAAAGTCTGTGATTACTACAGGTGTTGCCCCACTTGCCCGTTCTATGTCTTGGCAGAAGATTATTTTCTTAGCTTGTTTCTCTGAAAATTACCAYTAAGAATTGAAGATGAGTCTTTGATCTCATTGAAAATCCACCAGAGTTTGGTCTTCTCCTATATCAGTTCTTCTCTAGCTATTAGTTGAGAATTGTCTGGATGTACTGAGTTAGAACTGTTTTTGGATTAAATGAATTTAAAATAGCTTCTGTTGTAATATCGTATCTAAGTACTAACAGAATGKGTTCATTATAACCACATAATTTACTTTTTACAAGCAAAGTACATAGCAGAAATATTTATGGAAAATATCTGCGTTATTAACACTTGCCCCTGGCTTATTGAAAAATATCCCAATACAATTAAGATACCAATCATTATTAGTGTAATAAAAAGTCTCTTCCTTTGGCATTAATTGTTGTGGTCACAGACTCTTCTTATGACTTTCAACTTTCCTCATTAGTGGTTTGCTTTCCAGTGGCTAATTTATATTCATTGCTATTATCATCCCATTTTCTAAATGACATTTTCCAAGAGATTTGTTTGTTTTCCTGTGCTTCATCTGGGTTATTAATTAATTCTCCTCTTGTCTTGATCATAGGTTTGGAAATTTTGTGGCCTCTAGGGAAGTGTTCCAAATCACAATTTCCTTCTATTTTATAAGTCTTATTTATTTTAATTATTTTTCACAGAAGATCCACCTTATGTTTGTTCCTTTTCTTTCTTAAAATCAGTCTTTAAGAGCCCCAAATACATGCYCTTGATATGGATACCACTGCTTTTGCACACGATGAGTATAATGATGTCATACTCAAGCAACTGCATTTTACTCTTGGAGTGAATTCCTGTTTCTTTCTGGATGTTGTAAACATCACATTTTTTCTTTTTGGAGGCAATGCTTTTTGACCAAGGAAGGTGTTATCTGTGGTTTGTGTATTCTTTGGTGACTGTAACAGTGGTAGTATCACACTTCCCTTCTGATATGTCCCTGTGTGGCAATTAAACAGTCTTTCCAGTCAAGATAGATGGTGAAGGAGCAAGGAGCTGAAAAAGTGTTCTTAGATGATTTGAGTATCAGCAAGTCATTGGTGATTCTTGTGAACCTTTGATTATATTGATGTCTCCAAAAGTACCTGTTGAACTTTTTGAACAGAGGGTGAATGGGACTTGAGAGGGATCTGAGGAGTTTAGGAAACTTTCAGTGCTTACAAGTTCAATTTGCGTTAGCTCTTCCCTGTCTCCTAAGAATATTATTTAAGAGAACTGTTTCACTCTAGAGTTTTGGACATTGTGACCAGAATATAAATATTCTTCAAWAGAATATTCTTGGAATAACAAGAATACTGTAGATAAAGCTTCTGCTGTAGTAAAGGCCATGATTTTGCAATATTTTCTCTCCTTACTCCCTTCAGTCATGTCTCTAGTGAATTTTCAAAATAGTTGCTGCAGCTATAAAAACGAAGAGTCTTGGGTTTTGGTGGTTTTTTTTGGTTTTTTTTTTTTTTTTTTTTAATTAGGTGGGCATGAAAGCAGAATTAAGGTTTGAAAGTCCCATCAACTCTTTCTCCATCGACCATTTATCATTTTGCAGTCAGAAAGGTTTCCTATGTGCTTAAATAAATTGTTCCCCTCTTCCATGAATTTCATTTCCCATGCGTTCAGACATTTCAAAGCAGTGATTACCTCTGTAACTGCTTCTTATGGAAAATATTCTTGTAAGCTAAACCCTCATATTAGATTAGTGAGTTTTTATTGCAGTAGATGTGGAAATATTTGATGAATAACTAGTCACTGCAAGAGGCTTTTCAGCAGCAATGCTCCTAAGCACTTCACTGAAAAGGAAAATAATGTGGTTGGATTAGCAATGGCCATACCAAAAGATGTATTGACCCGCTTCCACTAAAAATCCATCAGTTACTACAGGAAGATGAATCTAGTAATATCAGTAATATTTCCAGCTGAAAATCTTTCATATCAAGCCATGCAGCCTACATGTTATTGTTTGAGAAATTGTAACTTTGCATTTCTGTTTGCCAGCAACTGGCTGCTGTACTACAAAAGCACAATTWTTCATTTCACTGGAAGTGACTTCTGATAACACCCTACCCCCAAATTCACTCTCTTTGTCATTGTGTTCTGGCTGAAGCATCTCTTTATCCCTGATTTATTACAGAAAGGAAAAATGTTTTTCAGCTCTTTATGATTTCTACATTTTATCATGGTTATATNTTTTTTTTTTTTTTTTTTTTTTTTTTTTTTTTTTTTTTTTTTTTTTTTAATAATTTCTTTTTTACCTTGTCCTACAGCCTACACAGTTTTGTTCAAATTTAGATTAAGGTCAGTTTAGGTTTTGCCAATTTTGTTAATTTTTCCTTAAATATTGTACAGTTTCAGATCAGAAACAGGTTCCACCTGCTGACAGTCACTGCCCACTCTCAGAGAAAGTTGGCAACAAGCCTGCRGACTCCTTGTGAATGAGTGCCCATTTCAGAATCACTTATAAATTAAAGACTGTACAGACACTGTGATTTAGTGAGTATATTAAAGAAAGTGCTTTCCAGAATGCTGCTTTGGCTCTTTATAAGCACCTGTTTCATGCTAAAAACAAAAAAACAGCCCCCCCACCCCCATGAAAAGCAACCAACCAAACAAAAAAGAAAAAAAGACCTCCAACTCAATTATTTAAAACAGCAAAGGATGGAACAAAAAAAGAATCTTAACTCCCCCATTTAACCCCTTCTCTTTCTCAGTCTCTGATTATGCATTTGCTGTATTAAGAGTCTGCGTGTCTCACCCCACTTATCCCATAAATTTTGAAAAAACACATAGGAAAGAGTAATGTCATACAAATTTGGTTCTTTTCTGTAGGAGAAATATTGAAAGAACCGGTTCATACTTTGCAGGGCCTTGTAAGAGCATAAAAAGGGTATCTGCTACCAATGATTCTAAAAAGCAGATATGTATACCACTCAAAAATGTTGATTCAAACAGTATCATAGTGCAAATCCAGATCAAAAGAGTTATCTTATTTCTCTTGATTTAAACTATTGGCCTCACTTTCTGATTTTTAAACCTTACTGTGGGTAATTTKCTTTCTTGTCAATGGGAAGCTTGGCAGCCTAGATTGTAATGTTTGCAGACTRCTTACGTGTTATGTCAGCCTGGCTGAYATATCAACTGCAGACACGGTTGGAWCAAACCTTAGGTTTATTAGKAAAGTTTGMGATGAATTTTTACCCACCTACYGCCCCATCCCCKCTATTTAAGATTCACTGTCAAATATAATTCATGTTTTGAAAAACTTCATGGGAATGGATTAATTCTGTCGAGTTGAAAAGGCTGATAAGAAAGTTTTCCAAGGACCAAGGTGATACTGGTGCATTTTCCACTGAAAAGTGGTTGGATTTATTTTYCTTTGAAGGATGACTAATATATAATTTGACAGTCTCAGGCTCTGGCCTATAAATACACATTTTTTAAGGTTTCTTCTTTGCAAACATTTTAGATTTTATTCATTTTTAGAAATGCATTTCTCAAAGTGAATCCAAATTTGAGTTTCTATTCAATTTGACTGTGTTAGAAAAAGATTTTTAACTTATTTAAAATAATTTACTTACACTTACACTAATCAAATACGTGACAAAAACCTTAATCCTCAGAAGAAGCATTGATTATTTCAGGGGAAAAATAAAAGGAAAATAAAGAAAAAAAGCAAATGGAGGGAAAATTATCAGGAAGAACTGGGAGGGGGGAGCAGGTGGGAAGAAAAGGAAAAGTAACCAATTTGGCACCTCTGAGGGCCTACATCTGGAACTGGTAATGAATAAATTGTTTTAAAAGCTTGTGATATCACATAAAAGCAGGCAAACTCATTCTAAGGGAATGATGGAAAGCTTTTAACTGGAAAAAAAGAGAAGGAGTAAAAAAAGATACTTTCTTTCAGACTTGTAGTTTTCCAGCAGACTGGTCTGACTGCTGCAGATGCCTCAAACACAAATTATTTATATATATATATATATGCACATGCCGTTTGTTGTTTTTTTGATTGATCAAGGATTTTTCTATGAAAGCAAAGCAGAGAAAATATTTCCAAGCCAATTACATAATTTGTAAGATTTACACATCCAGCATGCCAAATCAATCTTTTCTGGAGATAACACTTTTTACTTTTTGATTAAATCCAAAATACCAAAGCTAAACCCCAATGTTCCAAGGTCTGTGTAAAAATTCCCRTTTTCTCAGGAAGAGCAATTATTCTCTGATGTCAATTACAGTACTGTCTTGGAATGGCAAAAAGGCTAAACTAAAATGAAAATGTATTCTAAACTAATTCAGCTGAAAAGAGGCATTAGCAAATAATTACCATAAACAATATTCAATTATTATATTTTAATAGTACTTTTTATTACAGTCTCAARCATATACATTTGTAATCCCAGTAACACATCTCAGTGCTAGGAATTTTCATATTATGCTTCACAAATTTGGAACCACTAAAAAACAAACAAACTACTTGAGATTGCATGCATATAACTAAATATCTGAATATTTATGACTGCAAGTGTGATATTTCACCCTGAATTMTGTTGATATTGAATGATGACATAGAAGAAGGGGTTGATTCTCTTTCTCGATTTTATTACTTTAATTCAAGCTCCATATAACATATTTGATACTTTACAGCCCATAACTTAACAACACAGATTTTGGCTTCTCTGTTTTGATAACAGATTTTTCTCTTTTTTAATCAAACCTGCTTTAAGAGACAGGTATAGCTCAAGGGAAAAATATCCACTATAAAAACTGAATTCCAGTAGCAGCATYTTGTTTTGTCTGGACTGCAAAAGAGGATCATAGAATGAATGCTCTAACGAGAATAAGGGGAAGTGCATGTCTAGTGTATGTCATCCTGAAGCCTGATCAGGGAGGAGAGATTATTCATCTGAATCCAGATTGCATTCTTTGATTTGAGACAGAAATATAATTTAAAATGGTAAATTAAAATTTGTAATTTTTTTTTATTCCTTTGGCTAGAAATAAAATATTACAAAATTTGTAATTCCCTGATACTTCAGGGAAGAACTTTTTTTCAATAAATTAGATTCCACAGGCTCTGATTGTGAAGCTGAAGGACTTTACACTAAGTCTTAAAGAAGACTCCATCTAACTTTTCTCCAGTAAAGGTCTATATAAATTTAGCTGCTCTCAGCCCAAAARTCTCAGATATCTGGAGGCTGATTCCTATTCTTTAAATGTGTTTGGCATAAAGGAACATCTTCTTTGTGGGGGTCTTTCAAAAGAAAAATGTTTCTTCTGTCTGATGATCCATTGACATTAGGGAAGAGAGGATGTGGCTGTACATAAGACTTTGATGAGTCAATTTAAGAGAACCTCTTAATCTCCCATATTTCTTATTTGTATCCATTATCCTTTTAATGTAGCGAACTCTTATTTCTTTAATTAAATTTATAGTCCTACATACAAGATTTCACATTAGTGAATAGAAATGCTTAAGTGAGTGTGCTTTTGCAATGGGAAAAATGAGGCAAAATTCATTCTATGAGCAACTAGAAAGACTTTACACAATTCTCCTGAAGGTAAAACAAATACTTCYTGTRTCTGATTTAGCTGATGTTATGCATAGAAAGATGCTGGCATTAAGGATAGAAGTGGAATAAGATTTTGWCTTAATCAGTATTACAATGCCACAGGTTATCAGATATTCTCTACCCTTCATTCCTAGATGGACTTCTCAAGCTATTTGAAATGCAGGTTGTCTATGCCATAGACTCAAGACAATACTTCTGGAGAACATCGAAAGCACACATAGGAGGTCTTCTATCTAGGTAGGGAGAGGGAGAGCTGGGTTCATCTGTTTTTTTTGCTTTAATTTGGTAGTACATACATCASACTTTGTATCTCTGATAAAATCTACTGCCATTTGAACTATCCCTGTTATTTTGCTGTTATTTTTGCTGTTACCTCTTTCTTTAGAAAAAGTGTTATCCAGCAGGTTTATGTAAGTGACAATACTTGGCTCTGTCTCCCTTTATGGATAAACAAAAAAATGACCAGCCATAGAATTTTTTTCRAAAGGTTTATCAATATGTTATAGCCTTGCTATGAAAAAGCATGCTGTGTAAAGACATTTTCTGCTAGCTATACATTAAAATCTTACATGGGCATGAGAAATTGAAACTGTCCTTCTAATGGATCATCCATCTTAGAAATTATTTGAATTCATGGATTAAATGTCAGCTTTGAAAGCTTTTGGTGATTTATTTTGGATCTTAGAAGAAATAACATCTCTACTGCAAAATAAATTGTTGCATTTTCATATTCTGTATTCGTTATTTCTGGAAAAAATATTTTTAGAAAAATAACCTGGGGATGCTTCCTCCTCCCACCTTTGAAAGTTTCTAACAWTCCATGTTGCATTTGTGGTGGAGTTGCCAGGCAAAAAAAGTGGAAAAGGGCTGAACAGAGTCCTTTATGGTCCCAATATGGGAATAGTGTGTACCATGCTTTGAAAAGAAATGACACTGGCTAAATGTGCTGATACAMTTTCTCAGGTGCCAGTACACAAAACTTGGACAGAGTTTAACACAGAACTTTTTCTTCAAAAAGAACTGAAGTATTATAGCAAACCTTTACAGTTCTTACAATGGAAATGAAGGGAAATATAAAAAGTATTTATCAATTTGACACAATAATTTAAAAATGGGGTTGAGAGAAGGCTGTGTGTCCTCCCCCCACCCCAGGCAAAGTGAGAAGTATTGACAGAGAGATGATTGACAGTCAGTTAAAGCAATAGAAAGATCCTTTGGCCTTTTCATGGATTTAAATCAGATTTGGAAACAYATTAAATAGAATTAACTTCAGACATTTAATTGTAATGCCTGAGCTAAGAGCTGAGTTACTTTAAGCACCTCTGTAATTGAAGAAGATTGATAGACATGTCCGAAGGCAATTCAACTTCCTCAKTATCTGGACTATCCCTCTGGTACTATCCCATTTTCTTCTCTGTGATAGTTTCCAGACTGAAATGTTTCAAGTAAGTGGCTAAAATGAGACAGATTGAATCCAGGTTTAAGAAGCCAAAATCATTTTGTGCTGATGAGWAGCAGGGACAAAATTATTTATGGAGCTAGATTTTCACTGAACACAGTGGAGCTCTGCTTGTCTTAGTTTACCTGTATTTTGGTAGTGTTTGTTGCTGAAGTGTCTAAGGAATTTTTTTTTGTCACTGATTTCTTCATAAAAAAGCAGATTTTTGATCTGTTCTTCAAATGCCTGCAAAAGTATTCTGGCAGGAGTAGAGATGCAGTTTCCCTATTTTRATAATCCAGAAAAGTATCAATAATGCAGTATACAGTAATCCCTTTTCCTTTTTGAATACAAAAGTACTGTATCTTACGTATGTTCTCATGTACTTATGTTCTTTAAATGTACCTCTGAGAAAGTGCTGAGGAGGCTCTAAACTAAGTTTAAGATTTAATAAATTCAGAGTTAATTTAGGTTAGCAGAGAGAAAATTTAGATGAAAAAATTGGAATCTTTGTTACAAAGAGAAGATAGAGAAYTTCAAGATCTTCATACAACACAGAAAATGAAGGACTTAATTTCAATGCATCAAGACCTTTGAACAGTTTCAGAAAAGGATTGCCAAACAAGCAAGGAAGTTTTTGTTTTAAGAGAATAAGGAGCTTTAGGTAATCAGAATTCCAGATTTTGTATTGTGAAGTAGGAGAAATCCTTGATATTCTGCTAGCCTTTGCTTAAAGGCTCAGTAAAAGCCTCTTTCAGGAGTACAATACTGAAAATTTGAAAAAGACTGTGTGTAGCATGAACAGGGTAGGGAAAAAACCCTAAWGATGCTCTAATGTYATTATGCATGTTTCAGAAACAAGTTAATTTTGAGTACTAGTGATCAAGACTGGTTAATTCTCCTAGAAAGTGTTATGGAAAGAGCCTTGTTCTAAATTSAGGAAAGAAAAGTGATTGAGACATAGGGTAATAAGTTTGTCTAAAAATGGGCTATAAATGTTGGGATTATAATCAAGCAGGAGAATGAAAATGTAAGCATGAGAATTATGGAAGGAAAATTAAGAAGATAATTTGTGTGTTCCTTTTGCAGGAATTCCATTATACAAGGGGATCCTATTATACAAGATCAAAAGGAATTCAGATGTGTTCAAAGTAATTCATATAAATGTGAGAGGATGTTTCAAGTTGCTATATTTTCAGTTGCTGTCCACTTCGTCACCTGCTTTCACACTGATGCTATTCCCTACTGGCAGAAGTCCTATTCAGACCTTGTAGGACATGTTTTTTCAACAATAGAGAGCAAAAGCTTGATTATGTTTATAATGTGAGTGTTAGCTGATGGCTRTGGCTTAGACTGTGTCATGCGAGTTAATGCTTCCCAGCCACAGAGGATTGCACCACAACTCTTACCTTTCTTGACAGTCTCTAGGGAAGGCTAAAAACTGCTGACATTCCCGAGCTAGACCTTTTCTTTTACCTGGGGTTGCCGTTCCTTTGCTGTAGGAAGAAATCCTCTAGTTGATGCTAATTTCTAGAGTACTTACACAACTAAATCCCTGTTTAATGTCTCAAATGTGAAGGAAAAAAGTTAAAAACCAAGTGAAAATGGAGATCTAGCCAGAATACCTGACTGCATTTTTTTTACTTTACTTAACCTCAGTTTGGTGTTATTGAACAGAACAGTTTGTTAAGCAGAGTGGAAATAGGCTGGAAGTATGTGGCAGATACATGGCCCAAAATATCAGTGCTGGTTTGTTGCCTTTAAAGTAGTAAAAAATGTATTCTGGGAAAGGGCAGATGGTCTGACAAAGAAGTTTGCCATTAGAAAGGAGGGAAACATAAGGACACGGAAAAGCTCAACAGCATTTAAAAGTACTTACATTCTCTTAAAATGCACTATAGGATGTTAAAAATGCTGTTTYAAACATTCCTGCAACTTGGGGTCATGGGCTAATGCTCTTTAGCAGATACATAAAAAACCTTTATGGCTGAGTAGGACATAGCTTTTCTTAGGCACACAGGTGAACAAAACTTCTCAAGTTTATGACCAGGTAAAGAAAAAGGTTTCATATGTGGTCAGAATAAAAGTTTACACATGCTGGCTTGTTGTCTTGATGGATAGTTACTGTACCGAGCATAGTGCTGCTATAGAAGATAAATACCTGAAATCAAAACATTATTCATGGACTGTTTAGAAACAACAATGAAACATGTTTAAAACAACAATTTTATAACTTYGTATTTATATATCTACCTTGTAAGACACAGATCTTCTTCCCTTGGTAAAAATGAAATTTGAAAAATTGATTCAAGTTATTCTGTAGATATAGTTAACCCGTAGATAGATATTCTGAATTGTTGCTGGAATAGCCTACATGAGTAAAATCACACTAAAAAATTAGTTGCCTTTGCTTTGGCCAGTATGGACGAGGGAGAAAGAAATAATTTGGTTCTSTGTGAAAAAGGAAGACAGGAAATTTGGTGAATAGCTTTTTAAAAAGCTTTGATGGCTAAAAGATATATTTTCAAGTACAAAAGAAATCTCACAATTTAAGTGAAATRAGTATTAGTTATAGCTATTTTAGGATGAACTAATGCAGTCCTGAGATTTTGGAACGAGACAGGACTGCTGTTTGCATGTTGCTTTTTAAAAYGGCAGGAACATGAAAGGAAGCTTTAGTGTCTGCCTCCATGGGGATTGCTTAGGACTGTGCTGTGTTTGAACACTCTGCCTTCCCATTTTTGTCTGAAAGCCAAGTGAATGCTTTAGTCTCAATCAGATGTCTGCAGGAGGTACCAAAGTGTGTGGCTGATGGTGAGCCATGTTCTTCCTGCAGTGAGCTCAAAGGTCAGTTGTACATGTTTTTCTCTGCCAGTCTACACCCACCAGAGACTACTAAATGAACAAGGAATTCACCTCCTGTGTAAACCTACTAGTTCAAAAAGTTTTATCCAAATTGACCTCTCAGTAGTTCATGAGAGATGTTGATGCTGGAAGTCCTCTCAAATCAAATTCTGAGAAGAAAATGAAGATTTATGTCTTGATTCTTTACTCCATTACTTTTTCATTAGTTTAATTTTTAACTCTCTTTTGTTTGTTGTTGCACTCTCAGAAAAAGAATTACATTGAACTAAAAAATCAGGATCAAAATGGGGCATGGGAAGTAACGGAACTGTGCTATGTGAGTGGATGATCCAATTAAAACTGAAAYTTTCATGCCTAGTCTGTCTCTTCTRTCATCTCCTGATCAGGGTGCCTGACATTTCAAGTAAAATATGCAACAAAACTACTTTGCCTACCAAGTATATGAGATACCATGTCTCACCTTTTAAATGTTAACATTGACACTTTGGACAGCTTTTACTCTGTTTCATCCCTACGTAAAATGTGTGCTCACACCACATTTAAAGCTGAGGATCCCTGGAGAAACAAATACTTTACTGTGGGATTATAGCTAATTATTGTATAGACTATTAGACTAGGAAAGGTGGCTAGGAAAGGGTGGGATGAACAGCCTGATACCCTGTTTCCACAGCTGCATTAATTATCTTAACCAGTTTGGTTCATTGYAGTCCCTCATTTGTGCTTATATTGACTTTTAAGATAATTAAATACATTATTTTACAAACTCCAGAAGACTTTAAGACAAAATAACAAATGGAACATTGACTAAACTGAAGTCAATAGGCTATTATAATTTCCCTTAATACAGCGATACTGAAAGGTTCTACTWAATTTCAAAGATTACAGTTACTGAGCAGTAACTGCAAAAATAGAGAAAAAGCCTCTCAGAGTGTCAGATAATAAGATGACATGAAAAATTATGGTTGTGAAAAGAATAAGAAAGTAATTTTTAAMTTYGTTTAAGTTGAAAGGTAGCTGACTTTCTCATTCAAAAGTAACACTGATTCTGCTGCCATTTATTTAGGAGGGGTGAACTGTTGCCTAMTTTTGGATGCTCTTAAACATTGTGAATTCAGAAGTTTACTTTTGAGGCCAGTCAGGYCATCACTGTATTAACATTTCAGTTAACATCCCCTGTGACAAAGAGTAGGAGGTGAGGACACTGCCTGACATGGACACTACAAGTGTTATTAAAATGGAAYTCTGAGGAGCTGCTCTTCTCCAAAATATCTTTCCAAATAACCCCCACTGAGTCATCATTTGACATATGATGTGGACTTTTCAGTATGTTTGAATAGGTTCTGAGATTCTTGGCAGAAAAAAGAAAAAACTATTATGGCCCACTGGAATGATATGAAAAACTTGTTTTAGTGTAGCTATTGAAGAATAGATAAAATCTGATCTAATCTTGGAAAGACTCCTTTTGGACAAACTCTGAGTAGTCACAGAGAAATTATATATGAAATGGAGGAAGTTATTAAAGAGCTTCCATATACAGAGGAACTTGTTAAAAGAAGGTGATTATTGATTTTGTGATTAGTGGGGAGCATTCAGAGTAAATGACTCCTGTGAGTATAGTCAGATAGATTAATGTCTTTATACCATCAATTGCACCTGCCATTGAGTAAATTCACAATTAATAGAAGGCCACTTTTGAAACCAGTGCTGGAGAGGATTGCATGGGAACATAAAAGACAGAACATTATTGTTATTTGATAAAAAAAAATACAGTATTTACAAAATGTGTAGTTGTGGTGTGTGAAAATRTTTGGGTGCTTTGTAGAATAATCAGACTTTTTCAAATCTCTTTTTAGGATAGCTAATACAGTAGAAGGGAAACAGTTACAAAGACAGGTGTAACTTCTAATAAAAGATAAAGTCGATAAATAGTGTGAGCAGGTAAGAAAAACTGGAAATGATCTAGAAATGGAAATAATATAGAATGGAAACACTGTTCACCTGTAGCRGGTAAATAGGGCAGGAAGCCCTGCCATGCACTGGGGCTGCTCCCCAAGATGGTCTTGGGTTACCTCAGAGCKCTGCTTCAGCCAGGGAAGAGCCAGATGCAGTGGAAACAGCCAAGGGTAGAAGTGTTGTGGGCACACTCAAGAAGATGTATGATGTGCTCACTGAGCTGGAAGTAGTAGGCTTTACATTAGCAGATACATAGCTTCCAGCTTGTGATGGATGGCTTCACACCATGCATCAAAACGGTACAGGAAAAAAACCCCTCAGGAAGGGTAATTTACAAGATGGTGTTAAGAAAAAGCACCAAGGGATATATTAAATTAAGCTATATCCGTGAGAAAATGTATCAAAGTTCAGTAAGYTATTTGGCGTCACTTTTCTCCCACCATGAGGTAAATGACAAGATAGTGGCAAAAGATGAGATCTGTTTTAATGAAGTGTTCTCTGAGACAACCTCAGTGCTGTAGATTATGGAATGTAAGGAAGAAGGACCAAGCTCCTCATCACTTTACTGGGACTTACTTTAGGTTTTTGTTGAACAGATATTCCTGATGTAGAATTTAACCAAACTTCTAAAACATTATAGACAAGTCTTGTGCAGTATTTACACCATGTTAATGCAAATATTTATAAAATGTGAACTTCTCAGGAAGCAGCTGCAAAATTTGTGTTTCAACAAGTCTATCAAATTTCCACTTGAGGGTACTTTCAGGTTGGGAATAAATACAATCAATAGCGACTTGAAGAAATGACAATAACTGCCTTCAGAGGATAATATTTTCTTCAACCATCAAGATTTTAAGACTGGTTATTATAGAGGGGCTAAAGAATTAGCCTTCGACTTGCTATTGAGTGGGACTCAGGGACTTCATTCCATCTAARTGGTTTGCAACTCATAGCATAGGAATATAAAGGGATCACCTTCAGGGTTTTTTGTGCCTCAAAAGAAATGCAAATAGATGCAGGCAGCATCCATAGCACAATTGCTTTTTTATATGCCGACTTGGTTTATATTGTTTGGAAGATAAATGCTTCCAGATAACTCACCTTATCTTATATATATTAGTAAACTCATTTTTGCACCAAGAGAGGATAATTTTTAATGCATGCATTTTGCTGCATCTCAGTGGTCCCTCAGATTTTTCTTCTTTTGCATTTCAGGAATGTTTATCTTTAGCTTACTGGGTACAAAAATAGCCATGCTCCTTTGTCTTGCAGTGCTGACTTTTTTGTTCTTTACTTTCCTTGTTTTATTATTTTGCTTACATGAACTTAATATTCAATTTGAGACACATTTTGTAATATCACCAAATCTTCAGGGTTAAGGTGTATCATTTGGTATTCAACCATATATGGAAAAAGTGTAGGAAATTATGAAGGTAATTGTCTGTGTCAGAAGCTACCCTTTAAAAAAAAAGGAATGAATCTACTGTTGTGAAGAACTTTTTTCGTATCTTCCTGTAAAATGATCTTTTGAGTAATCTTTTGAACTCTTAATTGAGGCAATGCTGGAGGTTTGTTGTCATATAAGACATAGAAATCAGCTTTAGCTAGACCTATGCCCCACAGTCTGCTTTACTTGTAATCTATATGTGCAAATCAGATTGGATTTCAAGAAGGAGGAGAAGGAGAAGGAGAAGGAGAAGAAGGAGAAGGAGAAGGAGAAGGAGAAGGAGAAGGAGAAGGAGAAGGAGAAGGAGAAGGAGAAGGAGAAGGAGAAGGAGAAGGAGAAGGAGAAGGAGAAGGAGAAGGAGAAGGAGAAGGAGAAGGAGAAGGAGAAGGAGAAGTAATCTTGTACTTCCATGCACCTTCCATGCAGTTTTTGTATTGCCAGTGCTGATGGTGTTTCTGATGCTGTTCAGGTGCATATCTACGGGAAGTAAAGAGTGTCTCATTCAGAGGACAGTTGCATTTGAAGAGTGTTTCTCTTGTTTCTGCCAGCAATTGCTGAGAAAGGCTGGCGAAAGTGTCCARCTTATTAACTAATATCATAATAAATAGGGAGCCTGGATAGAACTTCAAAAATTAGTAATTGCTATTAATTAGGTACCGGCATTCCATTCCTTGTAACACTGTCTTGAATCAACAAGTAGTTTCTAATCCAGAACATGTGTCRCCTTAAAGGGAATTCTAGTATAACAAGGGAACAAGGTACAAATTTAGAAAGGCTTTTTTTTTTTTCTTTTCTCCCCGAGTCGAATTACCCTTCTAAAAGTGAACTGAAGAAATTAGAAGCTTAATATGAGTTCTGAGTAATGCAACATGTTTTTCATTCTCCTTCCTTCTTTTCATCTGTTGCTATTCACCTACTGAGATTTTATTATCCTTTATATTTTGTTCCTCCTTCTTTTCAGCCCATGGGTCATCTATTTGTCATTACTGTGTTCAATTCTCATGTTAATGGCCTATCCCTGTGAAATAAAACTGTAATGTCAGCACCTACTTTTGTCTAACAACCATGGTTCAGCTGTTCCATAAACCAAAAAGGCTGTCCAATCACTTTGAGGCAGGCTTCATCTCTCATTGCTGTATACAAGACTGAAGAAACTTGATTGTAGGACTTAAACATTTAGATATCCAAGGGACAAAGCACTGCTGACTCCATAATTCTTTTTTTATCTACTAGGGAAAGGATTAAAAATAAGTATATGGGTAGTATTTAAARCCAAGCAAGTTCCCAGTGGAATTAAGTCACAATATTTTTACAGTGAAGATGACTAATCACCAGGGGAAAAAAAATCCAAAAGTGAATTCTTCATGCACTGTCTCCAGTTCAACTTTGTATCTTTTTCTAGGAGATAAGTAAGAAATTATTCTTATTATGTGGGTTCTAAGCAAAATATAGTCATGAGACATAAGAGTTGTTTCAGCAAATGACTTAATCATGTCATGTTGTCCTAAACTGTTTAGTTGCTCTTAAAGTCTGTGAATTCTGAATTCATCAGTGGGATTTTTTTTTTTTTTGTTTCTTCATTAGCTTTTGCTTTATCCTAACATACATCTTCCATTGAGCTATATAGGCTTTTTCTCTTTTGGAATTCAGTTATGGTCAATGGCTATATTCACAGTATAAATATTAACTTCTCTAATCAGTTTATATGAAAACCTGCACTCTTGCCAATAACTTGCTGACGGGGATTGCAACAGCACAAAGTTTAAGCAGTATAGGGGAGATTTTGTGGCAGCATGCTCAATTTCTTCTGCTACTGCTGCAGTCCTCTGAAGAACCTCTCTGAGGAAACTYGGTTGCTTGATATTGGTGATGTCAAGATATATCCAAGGTACTCATGCTGTTTCCTGGAGTGGTTTTACAACAATGAAATGAAGGAAAATTTGTGAAAATCTTGACAGTCAAAAAGAGTACCAGTCAAGAGTACTTCAGCTAGTTGAGACTTGGGGAGTTGGCAGCTAAATTATTCTTATATGAAATATGGTTCTGTAAGGGTCCATGCATGCCACACTTCTGCATGCAGTCATTTTCAGATGCTGATTTATTAGGACTTCCTGGATATGACACAGGGCTCTTTCTCAAGAGCTGCTTCTGGAACACAGCCTGCAAAGAATTAGCCAGTTCATTTGCCAGGAAAGAAAAGCAGACAATGATCAAACAGAAAGACCGGATAGAAAACTGCAAACTTTTCCCCAACTGTTCATCTGTTTTTTCAGAATATTTTAAACTGTAGTGTACGAAAACCACAGGGAGAGCCATAGAATGATATAAATAACATGCATGATTAATAAAATATACCCTCAGAAATCCCTGTGCAGACATTCAGACATTGGAAGAAGGAATCTAAAAATATAGACTCATACCTTCACAGTCAAAACAACCTAGGGTATGTTTTTGCATAGGAATAATAGAAAAGCAAGCTGTAAGGAAGCCAGGGGAGGGATCCCATACTGTGAATGAGGATATTTATGCACAGACTAAATGTGGTAAAGGAAGTAGCTGGACTGTTGATCTGTTTGAAGGGTCACAGTAAGGTCTCTTCAGACAGGGTATACCTGTGGTTTGGATACCTCTGAATTGTTGTCATGACTGTTCCTTTGTGTTTTCTAAGGCATCCTGGAACATTCTGTAGCATCTCTTCCTTGCCTTTTGTGTTGATATGATAATGTTGCAAGGAGATTGTGAACTATTTCTATTAGCAAATCCTGTGGCATGCTTATTATAGTAATGGAAATTACTCATGAAATGTAGACAGTGGTGGAGTATAAATGTTGGTGTGAGAAAGAGTTAATCTCCTGCCTTTGTTAAATGTTTTTTCATGTGTGGGAGGCCTTGGTAATTAATGCACTTTCTCCTGATCTGCAGACACTGTCATCATTCCTCTATGTGATTTATATATCTGCCTTCACAGGTTTGGAACCTGACTCTGACACTAATAAACAGATTAAAGTCACTGATAATAATTTCAGAAGAGACTCCAGAAATTTTAGCTAGAGCTGCCTGTGTTTTATTTTGTACTCATTGCCTCTTGTCCTGTCACTGGGACTGAAAGGAGCACCATAGGTGGAGCCTGTCTCCACCTTCTTTACACCCTTTAGGTATCACTGATGAGATCTTTCTGAGATCTGTTGCTGCTTTTTTATTTATCTATACAGTAATATCTCTGTATACTGTTCAGTTGTGTGCTTATTCCCATAAGCTGTAATATAGTGTGKGTTTCCATACTGTGACCGAACTAAGTAGTTTGGCAAAGTGTGAAGTGACATGATATTATGACATTGTTGGCATAAATATAAACATATTCTGAAAGCTGCTTAAGAAATTATCTTTACTATGCAGAAGTTTATCATGTTCTATTATTTCAAAGCATTTTTAATTTTATCTATAGTATGTCTACTAATATACTTGAAGATATCAGTATCTTATTTTTTAGAGGCAACCAGAAGATATTTTCTTATATATTCTGAGCCTTTAAAAGATCATAGGCCATTGTTTTCTGTTTTGTAAGTAGTTAATATACAAAGCCTCATCTTGTGTACCTAGGGATAGTATCTGAAATCCAGAATTTAGCAAGATACCCAGGTACCACAGTGGCCTATAGCATAAAATGAACTGCTCCAAAGAACACAGGTGAGAAGTATTCAAATCGGGATGGAAATATATGGTTAGAAAACATAAAAAATCATCGTGAGTTTAATAAAAACAGTTACAATCAATAYCTAGTAAATCAGGCCAATACCTCTGTGCTTTCACAGTGAATGCAGGACCCTTCTTTACCTTCATTTTGTAAAAGTTTGAATATTGATACCAAATGATGGAAAAGCTTTTTTTTTTTGACCTTGACAAGTGATGTTTTCTACAGTTTTTGGTCTGAAAGGAAGAATTTTGTTATCTATGTCTGCTTTTCTTTCAGACTGAGCTGAATTGTCAGGGATATGCCACAGCTATTCAACACATCTCTTCTAAGACATMACTAGTAGGTTTCTTAACACCAAATGGAGTTCTTAAGTATCTCATATATGTGTTATGAAAGACTTCTTTACACACTGCAGCACCATTCTCGAGAGAAAAAAACTGATTTTAAAAGACACACAAATTACTTTTTTAGTTCCTGCTACCTGAAAGACAAATTATTTCTAAATCAGAACTTTCCAAGGGCAACTGCCTTGTTCTAAGATATTTGCTTTGATGATTGTATGTGACTAGAGAGAGAGAGAGGAAAAGAGGTTGATGGAACTAATAATCTATTGGATTATTGTTTTATATCTTTAAATAAAAATATGCAGTTGGCACTGCAAAGAGCTGTACAGCATACTCTGTGTGTAAATTGCCCTTTTGATGCCCATCTGATACTGTGTTGATAAACTAATTGTACTTGCTTATCTTGAAGCTATCATAATTTGTTATTCATTGAATTTGGAAAATGTGCTCAACACTCTGTTCAAAATTTAAAAAGTGGATTAAAAAGTACATGAGTTATTTACTCAATTTATGAGTAAACTCARTATGAGGGAAAAGTCTTTTTATGAGGCAATTCCATTAAGAGGGAGATGATGTCTTCACCTTTGCAATTTTAACAAGACAGTTTTTTGCATTTATTGAGAATGCAGTCTCTAGAGAGAACCTTCCTCTTCCTTCCAAACTAACAATATTGCATTCAACATACTCCACCAACATTTCAACATCCACCTTGCTAAGCTATGGTTTTGCTTTTTGCAGAATTTTAAGTTTGTTGAGGCAGTTTCTTTGTCCAAAAGTTTTTTCTTACAGTTGTAGCTATGAGAAGAGTTTCCAGAGGGGTCAAACTTCCATAGATTGCATCCCTTCAAGTCTGATAAGTT
Source organism: Malurus melanocephalus (assembly GCF_030028575.1). Lineage (NCBI taxonomy): Eukaryota > Metazoa > Chordata > Aves > Passeriformes > Maluridae > Malurus > Malurus melanocephalus. Next base: position 202,040 of record NW_026623753.1, on the reverse strand, counting down.
GTTCAGTACTGGTTATGTGGTATTTGTTGGCAGTGGATGCAGTTGTCAACTGAGCTTGGGAGGATTTTACTGTTTTCAGCTTTCTTCTAGGTAATACAGTCATCTTTTGGAGGAAGAGTTCCATCCTAACTGTAGTAAATAGTATCAGTGGATTTTTCATCTTCAGTAAGAGAGTAGAGTGAGTGAAAATAAGGTGAATAAAGTTAGGCTTTCCTTTCACATTGAAATACTTCACAGACTGTGTAGGGCATCAAGTGATATCAGAAAGGCAAATGGACCGCAGAACTTAGTGTGTATTGYAATTATATACATGAATGCAAAATACTTATACTTAGCTTCTTGGGATATCATTCTGCATGCATGCAAATCTCTTTCTCAATTGAATGAATTTGAATTTTTAAATTAGCACCTATTAATGTAACCTGCTGTGCAGGTATTACAAGTTACCTAAAAAGCTCTATTGTACTGCTAAATTGTTAAAAGCTCAGCAAATAGCAAAAAAAAAAAAATCCTCTCCAATAGACAGGTAGTTATTTTTTAGCAGAATTATCCATGCAATCAGCTTTTCAACCTAACCAGGAGATTTCTTTATGCTAACATCTTTCCATTAGTGTGAGGTGAATACTGTCAGTACCAAAGGCAAATTGTGTCTCAAACAATAGGCACAGATATTAGGCCTTATTAGCAATTACAACAGGAAAAGTGACATATGTCTTATTTTATTGTTATAATATCATTAAAAAGTACCTATACTTTCTGACTCAGAACACTTATGTCATGAGGGCAGTAAAATGTGGTTTTTGTTCTTTCATTCCAATGTGATTTTGCCAGAAAATACATGAGAGACTTGAAAAATTGAGACATTTAGTTGAATAGAGCCATCTACATTTTCAAACATTCTATTATATGAATAATTGCTGAGGTTGGGGTGAAACTGTGAAGTTTGGAAATGTGGGAATCTAGTAGYACAGTCTACCAAGCAAACAAATATGTGCTGTTGCTTAATAAGTGATATGTTTCTGCATTACATTACATGTTTTCTTCATTGCATTCATGATGCAATTCACCCCAAAGAAGTTTGTATATATGTTTAATGTAATTTTTATGTACTCAATGGGTGCAGCAGAGGGAAAATAATTAAGATAACTGAAGCAAGTTTGCAGTTATGAACCCAATTTTGAGCTCGGTTAGGTCAGTACAGTTTTGAAATCTAGTAGCAGATAAAAGAAGGTAATACATTTAAGTCAGTGCAAAGTTTCACTGGACTTTGATTAGACACCAAGTGCAATAAAAAGGTCACTTCTCTCAATGAAGAGTGACTTGTACCAGGTTCTCTCAAGCATTTTATTCCATGTTAATTTCAGTTAATTAAGAAACTTCCCATTCCTTGTAATGAATAGCTCCTAGCTSTGAGTAGGTGTCACTTCCTGACTCATTGGTGGACTGGACTTCTTACTGCTTGAGGAGTACTATATTAACCATTTGATTAGCGTCTCATGGAAATGCTAGAAATGCAGTTAATTACTTATTAATCTCCCTGTTCAAAGTACTTTCAGATATTGAAAACGCGAGCCTTTCTCTGACAGATGATAAACAAATGATTGATCCTCTACATTTTCCATACTGTATCCTTTGTTTCCCTAATTGAATGACCTAAGATATTACTGCCCTTTSTTCTGTTTGGTTAGGATAGAGAATGTCAGACTTGTTATACTTCCATATTTCCAGGAAAAAAAGAAGGCTAAAAGAGAGCTATAGGCCATTTTTCTCTTTTWTTTCTATCATTATTTGCGTGTGTGYCCWACTTTGCCTGACTCTTGGGAAACAGATCTCTAAGAAATTGTAGGAATTGATAACCTTTACTCATGAAATTGAATTATAAGACTATATCGCTTTGGCTATAAAAAAGCTCCTTCCATAATTCCCTGCCAGTGAATATCAACCCTGACTTCTAGCATTGCCAGTTTTCATGTCTTGGGCTACTTATAAACTGAGGCTGCCAATTAAATTAGGACTTAATAAAATTAATCTCATTTGAAACATACACTTCGAATAAAAATAGAAGGCTTTAATAACAGTCAGTGCAGTAATGACGGCATAAGCCAAATGTTTTTAGCTACATCTGTGCACAGATACTCAGCTCAGTGCAACTGAGTGAAAGTGGAGTTACAACAGAGGGGATCTTATTTTCTGTGAGGTTAATTTTTTGGGAGCATATAGTGTATGCACTGTTAAGTTAGCCAAAATTCTCCTTTGCTGTGGTAGGTATGTAACAGTCCAAGCATGTTCTGTATTTACCCATTTCATGAGTCTGGTATTTACAATTTTTTATCATTTGTGCTTCAYAATTTTCAAATGTTTACATGATGGACTACCATGCAGCTAACAGGCAAAAGGAGGTGCTGCAAGAACAGCATCCAAAAGAGAGTTTCTTTGTAAGGCCAAAACCCTGTAATTTCTTTTTGATACCTCAGGGAATCAACAACCAAACTTTGTTGCTTTACCTGTTTGCTAAACTCATAACAATGCAGTCAATTCATGGTAAGAAAAAGAAAATATGGATATTCCAGCTTTGGGGAAGAAAATGGATTTTGAATTCCTTTTTCAATTCAAGCTGGTGTTATTTATATGATTCAGATAAATGGTGTTATTTATATGATTCAGGTAAATTTTACATTTGAAAGGGTGCCATACTTCAGGTATTATAAACAAATTCTATCTTTGCACAGGCAGAGCATATTTGTTTGGCCTTTATCAGRCATGCAGTATAATCAGTATAGTATAATAAAATTCTATAATAAAGTATGTAATCTGGCTCCTGATGAGACGTTTTAGGAACCACAGTATCATGCATATACATACACATAACTCAATGTTTCATTGCCCAGGAGCCTATAGCCCTACTCCAGAATATAAAAAATATCTTCTGGCTAATTCTTCTTGTRAGYTTAGGCCAAGAAGATTGTAGATACTTCTTTAATGGGCTTCCTCATACTACACACWTTACAGTGGATGCTACATGGTAGCATATCTGCTCACAGTATTGGAAAAAAAGAAAGAAATCTTAGGTCACTTGTTASGTGTCCTATCTTTGCAAAACCAAGATAACATTGTTTATGCTCAGAAACTCACTRTCTATCCAAAGTGGAAAGGAAGTTGGTATTATTCTTYGTGGAGWCCTTGCTGTTGCCTGCTTCACTCAYTTCAGCAGCCCAAGTGTTCAGCCCCTACAATGAAGTTATGAGATCCTTGTAGCAGTTACTTTTGGAATACCATCAGTGCAAGTCTGTCTGAGCCACTTTTATTTCTTGTAAACAGCTGTATTACAAATAAATTGATAAGGAATGTGCTAGTGAGAGGCATGTGTTGCATCTCTGGATCAAGGGCTYAGTGATGAGTGGAGCAGCAGCAAGTATGTTGCAACTCTGATCCTTGCAATAGCATCCTTCATCACAGTCTTAGACTGATAAACTTTTCTAACAAACATTACTTGCCTTTAAAGATTTTAACTATATGTTTTGGTAGCATGGGATGTAAGAATGACAGAAGGTCATTTGGTAATTGGTATGACTTACATGGATCTCAGAATTTCAATTAACATTGTTATTGTACAAATCAAATGAAGATGATCWGTTCAGCCACACAAACAGCCCTGARCAACCACCATGGAGACAATGCCTGAGATTTATACAATGCTGAAATGAGAAGAAAGTGAGTCAAAACACTGGGGTCTTTTGAACACATTGTTAGTTAATTCACTAGTYGGATTGTATTCAATCTAGATGAAAGGAATCGATGGTACATTTAATTAGATGGTTATTGCTTTTGTGAGAGGACTTGCAGAAGGAATTACAATTCTCAAAAGGTGTGTTCAAAGTGTTCTTCATAAGGCACAACATGCCTYCTTTATACCAAAGTCATACAAATGAAGGCATTTCCTTCAAATGTGGATAATTGCGTATCTGTGSAGCTAGGTAAATGCTGGGTGCACTTCTTTTTAAGTTTACAAGTCTTCATTGCCTGTGTAAAGTAGGCCATTAAAATGAGTGCCTAAGCAAAAATTTTGGTGCTTGACTTTAAGCTGCCAAGCTTAAAAATTTTGGCTTTGATAAATAAAACAGACTTTCTAAGCTGAAAGTATGGCAGTAAACTTGGCTCTACCTAGAGAAAAACTGACTGTATTACAGGAACAAAATGTAYATATTTTGCATCCATTCTACAAATTCTAAGTGCCGTGAAAAATATCCCAGAAGAAAYGGAAGAGTGAATTCTGAAACAAAACTCTAAGCATAAGCAAACCCTGACATTTGTGTTTCTTTCACCACATTGACCATTCTACTGAAAAATGTTTTGATGGACTATCAAATAGAAATTTGTTCAGATATTTATGTATATATACCTCAAAAACATAATAATCCGTCAAATACATAGATTTATAAACTGTATTCTTGCCAAATTTATCACTCTTTATACCTGYTGTTGTAGATCCATGTTCTGCATGCATTTCAAAGAAGGGAATTTGCTGATATAATCCATCTGAGCGTTTGGCCTCTATACATGAGTTTAGTTTACATTCAGCACTGAGAGTGAGATCTACAGGTGGTATAAGTCAAAGCAGGTCAAATTCAAGTTAATGGAGCAGTACTGACTTGTGGCAGCTGAGGAGCAAAAAGTAGATTATGAAGACAAAGATGTTTCTCATTACCTTTCATAACCACTTTTTTATTTTAAAAAGTACTGAAGTAGAAYGGTATAGATAGCATAGATTTGCAGTTTTTGTTTTAGTGATGATTTCTTCAGCACTACTGTATGGCTAATTGCGTGAGTGACTTTACAGTTGTAGGTGAGAGATCTGGCTTAGCAGAAGAAACAGTTTTTCGCAGCATAGAGCAGAGTGTAGGAGCACTGCGGAATTGTTTGATCCTGTGGATGAGATGTTGACTGAACTCTTTTGAATTAACTGTATGTTACAGGTCCTACCCATGACTGCTAACTCTTTTTTTTCCCAAAAATACATTTTTTCCATCTCTTTTGATCTAAGCCAATGTGACTTGCATTACAATTAGTTTTCAGTAGTACTGCAGATGAAAATAAGCTAGTTTGTCCTTTGTAAAGGCCTCTTCTCTGTAATTGTCACTCTCAAGTAGGATAAATATTCTATTTTCATTGATCTCCAAAAGGCCTCAAATTATTTGGTACCAGCAAAGAGAAATTAATGTGCCAGAGACAGGAATAACAAGAGCTCCTTTCCTGAGTAACAGTGAAGAAATAATAATTGGACTTACCATCATTCTAGATTGTAGAAAACCAGAAGGTAAATTCTTTGCCATTTGTGTCACTTAATACAAATCTCAACAAAACACAAAATCAGGCCCAATAACCTACAGCAAAAAATGAGTGAAACATTGTCTACAAAATACTGATTTACCTTAAAACTAGCAAAACCCCACTGTCTTGCCTTATCACAGATAAGATATCTGTGGTGAATTTTCTTGGCTGTATTCATTCATAGTGACTCTGCTCTTTCACTTTTACTTCTAGGCTGTATTCATTCACAGCAGCTCTGCTCTTTCACTTTTACACCAGAGAAATTGAGTCGTGCAAAGCAGAGAAGGGTGAGACCTAGGGATGAGGACAAAAGTCCTCCCACATCCCTTTTCTGAAACCAGAGCTGCAACAACTTTCCCACCTTTTCTTAAATTCTTGGAGCATTTGGACATTTGTGATTTTCACTCACTTTGTCAAACCTATCTCATAAAAGCTTTTCCCCAGAAGTATAGCTAACAAAATTATCTCCCTTAATTTTTGCATTAGTGATAGAACACTAATTAGGAAAATTCTTCCAGGGTCAGCCTTTTGTTCCTTGCAAGTCAATGGGCTGGTACAGGGACATAGAGATGCTAGYAGCTTGCACACAAGCTGCAACTAATTTGAGTGTGTATGAGTGCTCTCATTACAGATGAATTAATTGTATTTTCCTGGGGGAGTAGTTGAGAAATTGGCAACATTTCCCTAAAGAACCTTTCTCATGAGTTCCAACATTTTTAGTGTTTGGGTTCAGTTTATTCCAGAGGCAGGAGCAGCTCTTGTATCAAGGACCAACTTTTCAAAGGTTGGACATGTTTCCACTACAAACCTGGCAGCAGTGGCATGGAGAGGTCTATTCCTCTGGAGAAGGAGGGGTTTATATCTTGGGAAGGCAGAGAGAGGGTGGTCCTCTAGCTGTAGAAGAATTGCTTTTCTTGGAAAAAAAGGTCATGTGGCTGTAGGGTTTGTYCTGGTTTCAGAATTATCAAAAACATCCTGTAGTACTTTTCCAGTGTTTTTCTGATCTATGTCAGGTACTTGATCCAGARCTGGTTTTAATAGAGTGCCAAATAAATGGAGACCAAGTTTAATTTTATAATAAAAAAATCTCTATGTGTGGGGTGAGGAAAGAAGTGGCTTCAGCCCACTTTGGTAAAGTAAATTTTAGAATAACCTCTTCCTTTTCTTGATATGCCTTTTTTCATCTTTGTAGATACCACAGTAGGAGTTGCAATCATGCTTTCAAACTAATGCTGGTAAGAAATTGATTCGATTCTACTCCTGGCCTTTCCCCTACTGTCATCAAAAAAAAATTCAAACCAAAATAAACCATTAAGATTATGAAAACCTTGAATACTTTTGCTGTAATTTTCTGATTTTAGAAGCAAAACCCCCATAGCTTATCACAATCTGATTTCAGGGATGACATATTCCAACTTTCTCCAAGTTATCCAGAGACAGCTGAACAGACCCAGTTGAACAGGTGATGCTCAGGTGGTCCCACAGGAGCACTTGTGTGGCTTCAGGAGGTGAGGTCAAAACCTGCCCTTTGGGGCTACAGTCCTTGTGGGCAACCCGGAAGCATGTTTGGAAAACCTGCAAGTTTGAGAGTAATTCAGTGGTGTTACTTATTCACCTACTGCAATAACCAAAAAAAAAAAAAAAGACAAATGAGATTTAAATCCAATTGTTCAGTCAGTTTCCAATTGAATGAATTCATTGGGGTGTCAGTAATGTGTTACCACACAGGTTTTTCTACTGACAAGCCTCATGTTAATTGCCTAGTCAAACAGTTAAAAAATTTTCACTGCCTGACCTGTTCATCATATCAGTCTCTCAAACTGATTCTCACCTGCTTATGTGTTCCCAGAGTGCTCATTTATTGCTTCCCTGATTGCACACTTTATTTTGCTGAGACTTAATTTCTACTGGGTTTCTTAAAATAGACCCACAGAGAATATGCAACTCAATTTGTRGTGTAAAATTCTAAAATAGAAACCCTGAAAATCTTGGGGCTTAGTCCAAATTTGGCTTTATACAACACGTATTTTTACTTTACAGGAAATAATTTGGCTTTATTCTGGGCCTAAAGCAGTCTTTTTTTTTAAGTGGAAGTATAAATATTTTACTTAGAAGTTGCCAGATTTATCTTTTTTTTTTTTAAACTTGAATCTTTCACTCACTGAGTAATATAAAGATTTTATCTTTATGGCTCTATAGTAGTGATTAATGAAGGCTGCTATAGTAGGATAAAGGATAACTTTGCTAAAGCATATTTGAATCCAAAATCATATAAATATGATRAAAAARAAMCCCMAAACAAAATACAAAACCCTATTTTTTTTAAACTATCTGCTGATGAGCTGTTTTTGTTTTGGATGAACTGTACCAGATGAACATTTGCAGAATTTGTAGGACGCCACCTTTTAAATTACATCTTTMTTCTTCTAAAAGTACTGCTGTAAATTTGGAAAAACAAAATTAAATCAATTAAGYTGGGTCAAAAGGTGTAATGAGATTGTAACTAGGACTAAAGTTGTAAAACTATCCAGGTATCTTCTGGAGAGATTTTGATGCTGTGTGTGTGTGGTTTGTTGTGGGGTGGCTTTTTGCTTGCTTAAGGTTTATTATTTTTCCCCTTTTATTTCAATCTAGAAGATTTAGACCCCAATTTTTCATTTTTCCGTTGGTGTTCCCATTCACAAAAAAACTCAAGCAACATATTGGTTACAATGATCTGTAGKGGATCGGTCTTTTAAAAGCTTTAATTTAATTTGTATTCATTTCCTACAATTACCATGCTGTAAGCTCTCCATGCAACACACCAGTTTTGATTGCATTCACCTTATTGGTTCACTGAGCAAGATGATAGGAAATTGTACATCACACCAGTTGTTCAAGGTGCAGCTGCATGCCACTCTCTTAATCAAGATTCAGCCTCCTTGTAGCTTTATAATTTAAAAGCAGGCACTAAAAGTATTTCATCCCTGGTTGTAGTCGTTAAGACTTCTGAACCATCAAATCTAACTGGCTTAAGAAGTCTGATCATATTCCTTAGAGTAATGTGACATGCTATCTGGGTATTGAGTGGATGTACATCRTGTTGAATCAACCACTGTACCTTTCAGAGTGTGTAGTGACCTCCAGAGAGAYGTTTCCTTTGCAGTTGCTTTTACTAAGTGCCAAGTGTCTGTACTACCCATCTCTTAGTCTCATACAGCATGGAAAATTACTGTATTTTTTTTTCTTTGCTTGTTTTTTTAAATAGAAAAAAATAGAAAACAGGGGTTTTTTTTGTTTTTTTTTTGTTTTTTTTTGTTTTTTAATAATAAGTGTTTCTCCTTCCATTGCTGGAGGATCACAGCAGCCTTTTCTGAAATACTGATGATGCTATTTATGTGGCTCTTCTGCATTACAACGTCAAGCTGCCCAGCCTTAGTGAGCTGTCAGTGCTCTATGGAATTTGGGGGTAGAAGTGAGTGTTTCTGGCTAATGGGCTGAGACGAGGAGGTGGCTTTCAGCTACCCTAGGCATCCCCTTGGTAGATCTGCTTCCTTAGTTGTGATATGAATGCAAGATGAAATGGCATTCTCTGCCCCAAACAGCTTCAGTAATGAATTATGACATCATATGGGTTTGTAAAATACTGTTAGCCAAATTTACAGTTGGGGCAAATGGACGCTTGGATTACTCATTAAATGAGTAATTTAATGAGTGGTTACTCATTAAACAAATTAGAGTCAGGGGGAGAAACCAAGTCTTTTACAGGACTGTMTACATACTCTGTAAATGAAGGCCAGTGGCACATACAATATCCTAAGGAATTAAAAGTGACTAATTTAAAATATATGTCTGGTAAGCACRGCATAGCTTTTTTCCAACATTGACTGCTTTGATTTGATTAAGGTACTAATGTGTCTCTAGAAGCTTAATACTGGGCAATATGTTTTTGCAAAACATATGATAGCCATTGGTTCTGTATAGCTTAGCAARTGAAAAATTTACTTATTTAAAATACAGTTACTTGTAATATATCCTCAGACATCCTGAACATAGCAAGACAATGCAGAAACCCTATGAAGCAAGACAGCACCTGTAGATCAGAGGTACAGATATTGTCAATATACACGTGTAGCACACTGTGATGCTTGACCATAGATTTCATTTATTTAATTCTAAGCCATGAGTTTTATGCTTGTGAATTTCAGAGAAAGCAGCACTACAGAGAGCAGTATTCAGAGTCCCAAATTAGGATCAAAAATCACACTGTGCTGGGTGTTGTACAAAGGCATAAACACTGTAGCTGGTCCGCAGATTTTGCAGCCTAGATGATGGAGATTATTTGCTGGTAATAAACAGCAGGAGGGCGGGAGAGAAAAGAAAAAGAAATAAATGAGGAAATTGAGTACCATTGTGTATTTGATGGTGGGGATCATTAACTGAAAACAAATAGCTTGTTTGCACAGTGTGAGTGCCTTACTTGTGAACTTTAAAGAGAATGACTTCAACAGAGTTTAAGAGAGGAGTGAGAAGRTGCACTGGGTATTAGTGAAATACATCCTGCCCAGAGCTATCTTGAGTTTTCATCACAGAGTCCACAAACATCCTGCCTAAAACTCAGGATGCACAGCAAGAGGACTTTGAGGAAGCTCAGTGAGTTTTGCCTCACGGTTTTGCACAGAGGGGCGTCACGAGCAGTCAGTCTATTTAGAGCAGTAGATCTTACAGGAGTAAAACCATTCAACGATGGCAAAACACATATTTATGTTCACTTAACATGTGACTTTGGCATCTCTTTCATATTTCAGGATTTCTGATACTGTATTTTATTTTTAAAAAGTTTCTCCACATCCTGATGTCATCCATGAACTCAGAAGACTGCCAGGAAGTTTTAACTTGTTTTTAAATAGTTTCAAAAAAATGAGAGGTTGGATTAAATAGGAGAGGATAAGCTACCATTTTTCTTGATTATTATAAGATCTGTAAAGTCTTCTAAATGGGTGTGAAAAGACAGGTGGCATTGCTAATAATGCACAACTGTAACTGTATCACAGTGAGCAGTTGACCAGAAAGAAAAAAAAGCTCAGTACTTTTAGTGCCAAAGTAGGTGGGATAACTTGTGCTTTACAGCATCCAGACACGTGCAATCACTTGGGACTTGTCTAACTTCATGAATTTCCTCACATCTGTCAGATGAATCAGGAATCCAAATGCAAAAATAATCTCATTCATATCCACCATGTGTCTCCGAATGATTCATGCTTCTCTTGTGGGGGTATGCTTGCGAAATCATTGTGCAGTTGCTGAGGTAGAGAGACGAATTCTTTTTCTAAGGTTGCCTCAGTAGGGAAATTATCAGGATTWTTATTGTACTAATAATAGTAATATTGCTATTTCTACTCATATTGTAACAACTAGCCATTCCCAATTGTGGAGCAAGACACATTTGCTTCCAGCCCAAGTATAGCACAGGCATGCAGATGGATGATGCATGAAAATTGAGTGGCATTGGGTGACATGAAAGAGTCTTTGGGTGAGTACATTGAAAGGACAATCTTTTCAAATTGTTAGTAGCTGTTGTGACATAAAGCACTTCAAGGAGAAATTTGAAGGACTRTTATGGGGTACCATTCAGATATTTTTAAAGACATGCTTTGTACTGCACAGGAGAAAGCACAAGAATGTTTCCTTCCATATTTAATYGGTAATCTTTACCTGTTGTAATTACACTACTCATACCAGTTGCATGCTCATAATCCTTGTGAATCTTCCACATCATCTTGATGTTGAAGAAATAGGGACCGACAGTGAGGGCCTATGTATTTTCACAAGAGTACGGCTYTGAAACGCTTATGCAAATGTTTAAAACATTATTATTTCTTGTTGCACAGCCTGCTTATTCTCTGTCAAAATGTCACCTAGTGCTCCTTGGTGTTCTCTTGACACATAAATTTCATCAACCAGTAGGATTAGTGAATCAATACATTCTATACAATCCATTACTGATTCTATATGACAATGTTCTTAAGGGAATTGCCTACATTAGGGAAGGGATAATAGTGCTGATATTTCAGATAGTCTATGGTTARTGATACCAGCCACCAGACTGTCTGTTTGCCAACATGATTTTCCATATTTCCTTATTGAATATTCCTCAGTTGCACTGTAATCAGCATGGACTGGTCTGTATTAAACACCTGGTACCTCTAGTGGTGTCTCAGCTGCATTTAGTCTAATATAGTTAACAATGAGTGAATTTATTGTAATAACTATAAAATTGAGAATTCCCCAGAGGAAATCTCATCAGTCAGGCAGGTGCACAGTGAAATTTGGTRATGTTTTCAAAAGAAGCTAAGATAAAGGTGGAGTTTTTTTCATTTGTCTTTTACCTCAGAAACCTAAATTTTCTGTGGCTATTTTCTACAGTGTGAGTTTGAGGGCCCAGTTTGGGGCTGATCAAGGAGTGCAGACAGGAGAGTGGGTGGGGATGAGAGGAGACAAAGGTCTGCAAGCATGGTTGCTCTTGCATCCCCCAACCCTGAGCAGGGASCCATCCTGTGCAGTCTTCCTGGTAAACTAAGATTCAGAGATCAAACACATAAGCCAGGCATCTCAAACAGCAGCATATATCTCTGTTCTCTTTTGAATACATCTGTCCACAATCTGGTTTATGTTTGGTGAGAAAATGTTTCCCTGAGCCCTTAATTCTGAGCAACGCAATTTAACGTGTAGACCTTATTTTTACATTCTCCTGTAATTCCAGCGTCTGGACTGTCTCTATTGTTTTTCCTGCATGAATATTCATGCTTATTCATTTAAATGTTTTCAGTGCTTTTATATAATCTTAATATAGATCTGAAAGAATTTTAACAAGTCCCAATGGACACTTGCTCTGCTATATAAACAAGTCTTCCCATTTCTTGTTTCAATGCTTTTGGGAAATAGCTCAGGAGTGATGGAAGAGTGGTGCAGTTCARTCAGTGGAATGGAAGTCTGCAAGTGAGCCAGCTGAGACCAGCTTCATTACAAAAGTTGTCTAAAACTCACAGTGTTAAAGTTACTAGGAACAAACTATCTAATGTGGACTTCATAGAATCTGGCTTTCTTGTACGTCAGGTGATTAAAAAAAAAAAAAAAAACCCAAACATCAGCTCTGGAGATCATGCTCTTGTACGTAGAGATAGAGGAAAAAAGTGAACAAAAATCTTAAGAAAACCTTCTCAAGTGTGAACTTTTGATCAAACTTAGAAAGGTGAGGCACAAAGTTCAGGAGCTAGTTTCTTAGTTTCTTTTTTATGTATCTATCTATTTTTAAGTACAACCTTGCACTTCTACCCTGTATATTCTGAGTAACAGCACTGTCCACCTTGGTAGGGTATTAAAAAAGTATTGCCTGCCAGAAGCTGCCATCCCTTAGGGTGTGCTGTATGTGATGCAGAAACCCTGATGAGCCAGACAGTGGCATAGCTTTTGGATTTAAATTGGAGTCCCATCTGGAAATGACTTCCTGCATTAAGTTAATCAGRCACAACTGAGTGGAGCTGAACTCTGGCATTACTTAGAGGTTGGGGTCCTGTCTGGCTGGAAACAGATGGGGGCCGTCTACCTAAAGGATGGACAATGTGTCCTGATCATATTGTTTTCCTTGATTTTTACAGATTTTTTTTTTTTAATTTTTTTTTAGTTTTTTTTTGTGGGAGCTTAGGATTTTAGCCTGCATTCATGACTATCTCTGAAAAACAGACAAGGYCTCCAGTYGAGTTGTGTGTGCTGTTTAAGCTTAGAAAATGTGTACTTTCTGCTTGGTAGCACAAGCTTTGATTTTTCTGTGACCCCTCAGAGCCAGATGCACAGCATCTTATGTATAATTTCTTTTTATTAACTGAAACATAAAAACCCAACCCCCTCCCCCCMACMAAGRAACAAAATTGCAAAAAGTGAAGTTYCTCAATTTTAAARTTCRCGGTTAAGGCTRTACMCTGAATTTCAGCAGTATCAGACTGACAAGCCAGTCCTATTACTTAATTTTTAAATTTGGAAGTAGTACAAGAATGAAATCAGAAATACTCTGAGATGTTCACCAGAAATTGAGCAGAAGCTTCTCAAATTTCTGGGTTTCACTGCACACAGTTATTTTGGGTTTTGGTTGTTTTTTTAGATTGGTTTGGTTTGTTTGTTTTCCCCCAGCTTTTTCTGTGGMAGTACATTCTCTTCCAGGAGATAARATTTCATTCTGAGGCCAAACCATTAGCCATCCTTACTGGACGTGTTGAACTTAGCCTTTATTCCTTACCTGAGCTGCATCATGCTTTCAACGCTGCATGTCATCTTGTCACTGAGAGAGTAGTTAAGGTTTTCAAAGTGGCTTGAATTGAAGTAGTTTTTACTAGCACTGCACATATGGATATTAGATTCTTAATGACACAGAGGTACTTCAGATRAAATTCCACCCAGACACTCAGATAACATCTGATGATCAGTTTGTACCTCAAAGAGGGAAGATAAGTAAGTCATATCTCCTATGAATGCTGTTGAAGAAAAAGGCACCTCTTCCACCAGTCTCCAGACTTCATGGGGATTTCATCCAAGATCAAAAAAGTGAAACTTCTATCACACACAGCAAGCAGTGTGTGCTTATCCTTATCCTTCAGACTCAGTCACTAATAGATTTCTCAGACAGGACCTTTTTTTGAATATCAGCAGAAAGACTGTTTCTTTAAGAATACCAAAACAAGTATCGYATGGATTTGCTTTGACTCTTGCTCATAGTTGCYGCCAGCTGGGRAGCTGTTTCAGCAACATAACATGAYTGCATGACAGTAATGTAGAGGAGGTCCAATTGTCATGTTGGAATCTTGGCAAATGTCTCCCTGACTGTAGCCAAGTTTTTACTGATATCTCTGCCTTATGAATTGCTTCATTTTGTTTCTTTCTGTCAAATCCCATTTCCTTCCCATCCTACTTCTCAGGCAAGTTAGGCCCAGATATATGGTTGGAACTTCTTCAACAATAAGCACATGATTTGGGAGGCTAATAGCTGATTCTGAGACCTTCTCCAAGGACCATCCTGATCATTTTGTTGGAATCATCTTGCACTCTGTGAATATCCAGGTGCTGCCTGWCTGCTGTGATTTGTGTCTGTGAGTTAGAGTCGCAGTGAGAATAAACTTTAGAAGATCCTTGCTGAAGGTAGTGCTGTAATCTTCTGTCCTTCCACCTGTATSCATCAGTTTGTTGCATGAGGCTTTTTCCACTTTAGTCTAGCTGACAGCTAGACAGGATGATTCTAACCCCAAGCTATATGGTTGCATCTCCTCTGCCTCCAAACAGTTTTGTGTTTTCCGATTGTTCTTTGTATATTCAATTAATTTTTCAGAAACAGATCAAAGACCAATCAGCTGGTCAAGCTTACAGWCAATTTGACTCAGAGCAGCAGTGACAAGCAATGGGTGTGCTAGGAGCAGTAGCATCTTTGCGTCTTGTAGCCATGCCAAGCAGTGCATAAACAGACTGCTTTGAATGTAGAAGGTAGAGGAAAAACTTTACACTTGGTCTGTGCTAAGTCAGACACAAGTAATAGGGCTTTCAGGACCAGCATTTGTGTTTAGATGAGAAATCCAACTAGTAAGGTGTCCAGGAGTTGTCAGACCTGCATGATTTTTTTTCAAAATAAACTCAATTGGCAGAAAGTCTGAATAATTTTTTTTCCTCTCTTTCTTTAGTTTATATCACTGATGACTAAGATGATTTTCTTTTATGTTTTATTATATTTTCAGCACAGTTAAAAGAAAAAGAATTACAAGTACATTAAAAGTTGTTAACCAATTAGTCATACTGTCATATTGCTGAATAGAATATGTAATACACCTAAAAAGACATGTTAAAATGTCCAAAATTATATTAATTATTAACTTTGTAAGGCAAACATTGAAGAGTTAGGAAATCTGGGAATTAAAATCACCTCATCCATCTTCATWCATCCCAATGTTGTGCTTGTGTTAAAATGAAGCCTTCAATCACTGGGCCTTATGCTTTCCTCTGCCATGGACTGATAACTCATTTGGTGCACAGCTCTGACATAATTTGCCCATTGACTTCAGTGAATTCAGAGACAAACAGAACTCTATATTCAGTGTATTTTAAAATGTTTCAATGCATACTGATCAAGACAGAATGAACAAATTATTGCCCCTTGCACACTGGAAGCTGTGTGCCTGAAATGCAGAGAGAATGATGTCATTATTGATGTAGATTCATTGATTCTGACTTCTCCATATGTACCTGCACTTGCACACTCTGTATGTGCAGCTCCAGTGGCTACTTCTAGAGAGTCACCAAATGAGACCCATGCTGTGGCAAAGTGAAAAATGCATCTGTTTGGAGAATGACACGATGCAGAACAGCTGTGGCAGAGGCAAGAACACAGTGTAGTGTAGGAGCTCTCATCTCACTCGGTGGTGCAACCATTTTCTGTCTTYCCACAACATGTTGCCTCCTCTGCCCCACACCCTTCAAATTTTGCACCAGACAGGTGGGGTTTCCCCTCACTCTGAAATCTCTGTTCAACCCTTATACACCAACACATTGTTTCTAGAACAGAAGATGGTAAAGAAAATAKGGGAGTATATCGAGATCAAGAATTAAAGATTTTCTTCTGATTTGTATATATAGGAACAGGGTTAGGGCAATTAAGATTGCTGTTGACTAGCTGGGTTTTGTGGATCTGGCAAATGCTGGATAGGCAAATTTTCAAGYAGGCAAGACTTAGTCCCCTCTGCACACTTTTTGTAGAAGTTTCTTTTTTTATGRCACATTCCAGTTTAGCATATCAATAAACTATAATTAGAATAATTCTCAATTATGCTCACTGAGAGTTCTGTGCACAAACTTCAGACTTGTGCATAGTATTCTTTTGGAGGGGCCAAAAATTCTCTCCAAAGATACAAATTAGGAAAAAAATATTTTAACCATTTTTTTTGTTTAAATGCATAATCTTTGCAAACGGAAAGAGCCAAATCCTAAGACCAGGAAATGAGACTGAGTAGAACATTCATTTTAATCATCCAGATGGAGGAGGAGGAGAAGGACAATTCATCKATTAAAAATAATTTTCATTTTCTGAAGGATCTTAGTGCTAATTATTCTTGGATGGAATCTTAATGCTAAAATGCAAATGAGTGCAAAGAAATTTAGAGCCTTTCCTACTCCACAACTGAATTTTAGCTGAATCTGAATCCCCTGAGGATCAGAGATTTTTATTCTCATTATGGCTTCTACTTTTGTTTTTATTTAGGACCTATCTTTCAAGGCAACTTCTTGACAACTATCTGCCAAGGCTGCATTATATAGCTTCCAGGGTGTTTTAGTCCCACATTTTGTAATGTAAAAATAGTGGTTAAAAAAACTCTGTGATTTCTTAGGAACTTAGAAGATGCTACTCAAAAATTTGTCCTCCCCCACTCCCCTGCCCAGATGCTTCTATCTACGCCATTAGGTGATATGAACAGGAAAGTAATTATGCGGATCTCTGTGGGATCCACTGGACTGAAATGTGAGAAATGACTGTTGACAACTGTTTTTCTCCCTTCCCTTGAAAGCTCATCACTGTTTTTACAGCTGTTGCCAGGTTTTAATCCAGCTATTATAAATATATTTTTCTTATTTAAGTATTGCTTGAGAAGAAATCCAGATTTCTGCAATGTTCATTTTGTCCTAGCAGATGTGATTTCAGCATTAATAAGGTTGTCTTTGAGAGGGTGAATAAAGGGGAGTCTTTGTCAGCATATCTCAACATGCTGTCTCAGGCATTGCTTGCATCTGGGCTCAGGTTGTTCAAGGAGTGTGAATAAGGGTTCCTACATGACCACTGTAGGGTTTGAGAGAGGATCATGAAAATACACTTTTCTCAGCCAAGGAAGATTAATTCCCAAGGGTCCCCGGAAGGATTTGTGCACTTGTAGTTGAGTACTCTATGAAAATTCTGAACTAAGTTGAATTATTTTTCAAAATATTTTCCATTCAAGGAAGCATACAATCTGATCATTATAGGACTACTGAAAACATTGGAAGAATGTATTCAGAACTCTCTATAGTTTTAACTGAACATTGGAGCTCAGCCTCCATTCAGGGCAACTCTTCATTAATATAGTAGTCTGCTGGGATCATTAATGGCCATCAATGCAATGATTCTTTTTGAATTATATGATGTTCTCAGCCAAATCCTGGGATCCAGACCATGTTTTCCAAGGCAGTTGGAGCTGAGCTGTCAGGAAGACTCATTTTTTTCTAGCTGTTGAAGAATAGTTTCATGCTTTCCAAGCAGAACAGTGATTAATGAGAATTTTATTATAAGCATTAATCGAGTGAACTTTTCTTTGTACAACTCTTTGAAAGCTGCTTCTGACCTATGAACAACACAGAGACAGTTTTTCACGTATCTCCTTTAAAGCTTACTGTGAAACACTTCAAGTACTGTCCTTAAAATATAATCCAGAATTTGGAATATTTGCACCTTTAAATTTCCATTCAGACCCTTTACTGGGAATGTTTGCCATTGTGATAACTTAGAGGATGGCCTTAAGTCTCTCAGAGTTAGTTTTAAAGGAAACTGCTATGCATTTTGTGTACACAGAGCAAGATGGAGGAGGAAGGTTCATTACTTTTTCATTAGTAAAGCTAGATGGTGATGTATGCAATATTTGATAAGGACATTCTAATCTGCAGTTTCAAATGTGCAATTATCATCCTCTGATTTTTGAAAACATCCTCTTCTCATCTTTTTTTTGCACTCTCATGTAGATGGAGTTTTAGGAAGCAGGCAAAAGGGTTGTAACACAGAAGGTAAAAGTTAAGATTAAGCTGTGTAAGGTATGAAGCAGAGTCATATGTTAGTACAAGCATACAAGAGAGGGAGTCTACTTWCAGACAGACTGAACTGCAAAAAGAAGCAGGAAGATAATGTCCAAACAAAAATAATGTTCTGAATGAGATAACTGAAGCAAAGACATTCAGGAATTTGGACCCAAGTTCTGAAGCAGGGAAGAACTAAGCCAAAGCTTTCACCAAACCTAGCTCACCGAGAACTTGCCTGAATTTTTCTAGGCCTTTTCTGCTTCATGTCCACTCAGGAATTTAGACATTGGTCTAGAAGAAATAAAAATATTGGATGGAAACTGAGTAATGCCTTGTCTTGTCATGGGTTGTGTTTAAATAAGATTTGAGATTCTCAGTCTCTCTCTGGAGATCTTTCTTATCTCTAGAATATCCTTTAGTTGCAAATCAAACTGAGCTCAAAATAACAAGGCTCTAAGAGCTATTCATAAAAGAATTTAATGCAGGTATTTCAATAAGTACATCACCTTATGAATGCTGTCCAGTATACTTAATGCACATCAACTGAAATACGGCTGTATATATTTGCTCTTCAGCTGTATTTTTTCTGTTATGGGTATTGACTTTTTTTTTGTATCAGAATCCTGAGCTGCAGATTTTACTACATATGATTCTCAGAAAGCAAATCTTAACAATTTGAGAGATGATTTTATGACAGAGTTATAATCTTGTGTTATGAAAGTTGTGAATATAACCTTATTCTTTCCACCGATATTTTTGTTTGCTACGTTCAAAGTCTTTGACCTTTGTAGTAACCCTTGTGTAAAGAAGCAAAAGAAAATAACCCCACAATTTTTTTTTTTTTTTTTTTTTTTTTGCTTGTGGGGGCAAGGGGCGCTAGGCAGGGTGGGTGTGTGTCTACTCGAGGAGGTTAACAGATATATCAGAATGTCTGACCAGGTGACCTATATTTTGAATATTAATAAGCAACCCAAAAATAAAGCATTTTACATGACTTTTCATCTATAATTGTTGAAGAGTGGTAAGGTTAGAGTTGTAAACAACAGTTTGCTGCATGTTTTGCAAATGAAGAAGTAGAAGACAGCAGAAGAGAGGTAAAAGGGGAGCTAAATTCTGTGAACAAATAATTTCCTATGTATTATTTGCCCAGTTCTACAAAATGGCATCATAACTCCATTGGATTAACTCTTGGCAATTCATACTGAGAGGAAGAGGGTGTCTCACAGTGAATTGATGCAATTTGTGCAGTTGTCATCTTCAGCATATACATTACTGCAGGAGTACCTCTGTCATGACCTCAGTGTTCCTTCTRTCTGTTCCAGATCTCTATGTCTCCTCACCACTGCCTAATTAGGTGATAAAATTTGATAAAACACAGATGTCCATTAGGGACCAGGCTGAAATTACCAGAGTTGCTATATTTTCAACCTACTTTGAATCCAGGTCTCGAGAATTGGGAAGTGGGCAATTKTATTAACCCATATTTTAATAAACCCTTGATAATTAATCATTAAATTGGACATCCTTCCCTACCTCTCTTCCCAACCATTCCCACAGCCCCTCACCTTCCAATGTAAAATTTGCTGGGACCACATTATTATCACGGTAAAGTCTAATGAAAATTAATTGGTAGCACCAGAARCTTTTCCTTTCAGTCTATTGCAATTTAGATATTTTTGCAGAGGGAAGCAGCCCATAGTTTATTCATTATTTAGCACTTTCTACTCTTGAAACTAGCATCAGGCATTTTCTCTCCAGGTGTCCCATCAGGTGTCCTTATAATAGGGTAACCAAGAAAGTCTAATTTCATTTACCAAAGTGGATGCTGGCGTGCATAACATTATAGACTTCCCACTATTATCTCTGGCTGAGGTGGAATTCAGCAGCTAACAAGAGTGGTTAAGCATCTAGCATTAAGAGTGAAGAGAAATCCTTTCATGATTTTAAATAGCTTTGTGTTTCTAGAATGCTTAGGGATCACTTAAAATCCACAGATGCTTTTGAAAGAGGCATGGTTCACTGCACAGTCAGTCATAATGTTGCCTGGTCTGAGTACAGAAGAGATATGCAGCTGATGTAGCTTTGGAAGGTCACAGTTGCTGTATTTACTGGAGCTTATTATTAGCTGGAAACTCTATTTTTGCTATCAAGTGCACTTGTCAAATCCAGGCTTGCTGTCAGAGGGCAGTGAAGAAGTGATATTCCCTGAGAAGCTGTCCTTCTTATGACCGTTCAATAGTATCCCTAAATGAAGATTTAATGTATTTTGAATGGAAAACAGAATCTGTGTTCCATCCATTTTGAGTCAGGAAAAAACAAAAGCATAAGCGGCACTTAGCCTTTTCTCCATGGATACATTTCTGCAGAGGAGCAGGACTTTGGCAGCAGAGCTCTCGTCATAAAGCAAGCCATTTTCAGGAGGATTGGTAGGGTTATTCTTTTCTTTCTCTTTTTGGAAGAAGAAATAACCCAAACAGTGTGTTCTAGGAGGTACTTACTTTAGTGATTCCTGAAATTCTCTCCTTTACTTTCCAGCTTTAATTTTATTATCTAAGTATAATTTTCTTTCCTTCCCATGTGTTATGCATCTGCTCYACAGACTCCAGCCAGGAGAATAACCATATGGGGACATGAAAATCTCCATTGCATTGATGCCAGAAGACAAGTTTATGTTCATTCCAAATGGCATCAAAGGCTGCTTGTATATTTTCCCTTTACATCCCTTCCAGTGACTTAAATCCATGGTGTTGCCTAAAACACACAAGAAAAGAAAAGGTCTGTCAGATTATGAGCTGAAAAATACTCCTCATAGTGCTGGAATTTGGATAACAATGAGTTTTACTTTAAAGCACTTATACCATTGAGTGTTTTCTGCTTTTTTTCTTTGTCAGGTAGCAATTACAGCACAAGGACGAGCTCTCCTTCTGACTGATTCCAGTACTTTTCTTCATTTTTGCTCATGACAGATTCCTTTCCCAAACCTGCATAGAGGCAATATTCTCTGTAGGAGTGAAAATCATTCTGTTAAAATTTCTCAGTATCTAGTGCTCTCATTAGGTAAATGCCTCACCTGCTGCACTACCTTTATCATTCCAGTGCTGGTTAGAACAGGTATGAAAATAGTGTGTAGGCATTGCTAAGAAAGATAGTCAGCATCAACACAGCTTGATACAAGCCRATGCTGAGTTACTGACTTGTCCTGGAAAGAGGTAGTTACCTCATGTTGGACAAGCAATTGTGCACAATTGCTCATCATAAAATGAAAGGTTAAAGAAAATTGTGCCATTGTGGATAGAATGGCATTTAGAAAAAGTAATAATAATCAAAAGTCCTGGCTGTATTAGAGCAAAGTAGCCAAGATATCTTTCTCAACTCAAACTGTGTATATATACTTGTATTTATAAACAGCTATTTGAAAACACATGCAAGCTTCTGGCAGACATGAACTTCACCTAAAATTCTGACCTGAAATAAATTTGGTRTATGGAATTAATTTGCACATAGTAAAATCCATTTTACTTGGGATSAATTCATTGCTGGAGGGAAAAAAGCAATACCCACCATTCTTTTCTCTGACACAAGGCCAGGAACACTGGTCTAGCATGGCTGAAACCTCATGGCTATAGTACAGTTCTGCAATATAGTGCTGGTTCCCATGCCAGCTAGGACTGCAAAACTTTGGTGCTGGTGTTGCTCTCTGAATGATGATGATGRCTTTAAGGTATACCTGTAAATAGAAACTTTATCCTAGAAATTTATTTGGATCAGGTTGGGATTGCCACTTCTTAGCTCCCAAGGACTCAGCTTCCTTGTAGTATTTTTCCAAAGCTTGATCAGTCCTGCTCACCAGGCATGCAGAACTCTGACTTTACAGAGGAAGAGTCAGTATTCCAAAGTCACTTTAAGGAGTTGGTTCCTTTCCCATTGCTTCACAAATTCCTATGTCATGTTCCTGCTATTTTTATTCTTCTGGAGTTCTGTCTCCAGATCTCACTGACTTGCATATTTCCCGGTGTCATTTCTTATTTGCCAGATGTGAGACACAGACATTATGGTCTGGTAACACTGAATGTCTAGGCAAATAAACACTTGCTGTGAAAGCCAATGTTCTTCTGCTGCCCCAAAAGCTCGGGAGGCAGCAAAAGGAACAAATGGCTACCCCCAGTATCAGTTCCCCTCATGTGTTAGTGTTCCCCTCTGCAAGAAGCAGCAGCCTGCACACCTTCTCATGGAGTTACAGACAGGGCTCTGTGGCTGTGGTGGGCTACATGTCCAGGGTATCAGTAGAGATACACCTTCATCTTTGTCCATGTAATGAATAGTATCGGGCAAGTGGCAATCTGTAAAATACTAACGYATCCAACCTTAGAAATGCCTATAACCATAATCTATTTCTGTGGAAAACCTGACATTTCTTCTTTTGTTCATCTGTGATACAGCTCAGTTCATAACAAGGAACATGTGTTGCTTATGAATCATAAATAATCAGTTCAGGACTGGATGTGGTCTCAGCAGCAGGAAATTCGTGCTGGTCAATGCCTGTGAAAGGATGAGTGTTCTACTTTCGTGCATTCCCTTCCTTTGTTCTCCTGTGCTGCATGTCATCTGAAGCTGGGGAGTGAGCTGTTGAAGTGTGGTTATTAATTAAGAATGAGGGAGTCATTTTAGATCAGATGTGCATAGCTCTCCATAATCCTTACGTCTGTTGTGTTCTCTATTAGCTTTCACAATGACASTTGGCAATTCCTTAATTGTTAAAGATGTTTAAAATTTATCTTTCTGAACTGAATTTCTCTGCTGTCACATCTGCCACTTCATGTCAGACTTCAGACATTCCTGTTCTGGTTCAGCCTCAGTATCCTTACAGTACTTGATATGTTTTCTCTGGGAAACATCTGCCAGATTCCAGAATAATTTCCTGTTATTTCTAAAYGCCAAGGTTAATACTGGATGTGGCTGATTTTAGTACTGGTCTCATTTTTGTAGCCATCCCTTAGAGGATCCATTTTCTTTTTCCTTAACTTTTCGTTATTTACACTAGTGAAAATACATCTCAATTTTAYGGTGTTGAATTAGCAGTGTAAATAGCACCTTTGATTCTTTAGGCATTGTGTCTCTATTTTCCTGTTCACTAAGGAATGATTCCATAGCTTCCCACTCCCTTTGATCTTGAATGCTACTTTTCTCATTGCCATTTTCAGAACTTTAATTATAAAGCACCATTTGCTATTTCTGAGTGGCAGAACCTGGCCTTAAAGTAATACATTTTGTCTTTTATCTTTTTATTTCTTTTTATATAGCTCTGCTTAGAATGAGCTTCAGAAAGATTATATTCAAAGGAAATTCACATTGAATTATAGTTTGATCAGTATTCCAAATGCCAGTTATTAGACTTTAAGCAGACTATACTTGTGGATTGCATTCATCAAATAGGCTGTGCATACCTGTGCTGGAGAGGACAGGRAGAGAACAATCAGTTATATTAATCTGTTATTTAAAGTTGACAAAAATAATCTTTAATATTCTTCCTTTATGTACGTTTTCTCCTTGTTATCTTGACTAAAGAAAACACTTTGTAGCAYGGAAGAATTTTCATAAGCTGATTTTCAATAATTCAAAAAGATTAGTGATAAGTTGACACAAGCTGTGGGGAAAAATGCTAATAGTGAAATTGTATGTTGCTGAATATCACCTTGTTTTGAATTATGCAAGGTGTGTATTCCAACAGACATCTAGGCTGGAAATTCTGCTGCCTACAGTATTGCTTCCAGTCTGCAGAATGGAGCCACTGAGGGGGGAATAGCATGGCATATACTGACATCAAAAGAAATTCCTTCTAAACTGCTGAGAACTTAACCTTTGTAAGGACTAAATCAGATATTTAAGCCAGTTGAAATCTAAGTGTACATGTGTATTTTTGCATAATTGCTTAAGAGGTTCAAGTAATAACAAATTCATTAGTTATAATTTCTACAGCTTTATAAAGAATATTTAAATCAAGCCACCGGTTGTGCTGGAAATGCAATTATATCTAAGTAACAGCTGCTGTTTTACATTAACCTCTGCTTCCAGTCAACATGTAAAACTGCAGCATGAAAAAAGTGTCTATTTAGTGGGAGTATCCTAAAGTCAATAGCAAACAAAAAAACCTCACTTTGTTAAAATATTTCCTTTTTTTGGAAAAAAAACCCCCAATACGTAAGGACTTTAAAATCTCTCTACTAATGTGCATTATTTGCTTTTGTTTGCTTGCAAAACATACTGTTTTCCCATGTGCACATGACTGTTGAATATAACATTAAAATATACTTTCAGTGGAATTTCTATCACTTTTTTTTAATCTCATTTCAAATGGGTTCTTCAGTATAGGTGTTTGACAGATGTTTTGCTGAGCTGCCGCTGAACCTTGATGTATACCCCATCTTCTTTGAATGTTCCTCCGTTTTTTAGTTTTCATTTTTCTCAGAAAAACAAAATGAAAGAACTTGTCAGAGCAATTCCACTTGACACTCTGAGGCATTGCATGAGTCATTGGAGGAGACTGGAAGGTATTCTTGCCAGCAATTCAGCCTTTTTACAAGGTTCTTGTTTAAAAGTAATGGACAACCTTCCCATTGGGATCCCTTCCTCATGCTTTAATTCACCAATATTGTCAGAATGATGAACTTTCYTATCATAAATACAGCAGCAAGTGTAATTATTTTGAATATTTAAAAAGGTGTTTTTTTTTTTTATTAAATCGGTTATGTTGTCTATTCATGATAATGTAATTATTTTCATGGATGAAAAAAATGTGCTCTTTCACTGAGGGGACCACAGTGAATCAAACTAATTAAAGGAACTAAGAGTGTTGGGAGTTTATTCATGACACTTCTTACTGAGTTCCCTCTGGACAGGACAACTGAAAAACAATGCATGAGCAAAAAATTTCTAATACAGATTCAATTTCTTCTCAGCTCTACCTTCCATTGCTATTATGAGCTATACAAATCCCTCTGCAGTTACTGCTGGCTTGTAGTTTGAAAGATGTAACAGCAATTTGAGTTTATGATTTCTTCGTCAGCTTGAAATAGAACTGTTGTGAGTTAACCTCAAATTTAAGCCTTCCAAAACTTCAAGCTAGGTTCTCACTAATCTTCAGAAAATCATCCTTTTATTTTAAACAGAATCGTAAGCATCTTTCTCCCACTGCTGTGCCTTTAGGCACTGTAGTGAAACAAAAATGTATATGAGAATGCAAAAGCACACAGGGTATGCAGAGCCTATTTGACACACAAAAACCTGAACTCAAATTGATGCATCTTAGCCTTGTGTAGAATCTATGAAGTGGTAAAAACAGTGTCATGGTCTTCGAACTACCACAGAGTGAGGAGTAGTGTGACCATTCCTGTGAAATAGATTAATGTTTCCCTTTACTAAGGTTCTTTTCTTAAAGGATATTAAGAATGAAACTTTCAGTTATGTGATGCCCAGAGGAAAGATTTATTTCGTTTTGAATTTTAGATTAGAAATCCAAAGGTAAATGCTCCTCTTCTGCCATCTACAATGTCAAGATAAATATATAACATAGGTATGTTKTCTAAGATGTTGGCTGTGACTGTTCTTCCACTGAGACTGCCATCAATTTTGTTACTTCTAATTGATACTACTTGTATACTTTTAATTGTCATTTTACGTGGTATGTCACAAATGCAGTAGTTATTTTTATCTAGTTCTGGAGACATGGTTTATGGAGCAGTTTTTTGTGCAAGGTACACACTCAGCAGCACGATCACCCATGGACAGCCTGCAGTCTCTGTGAGGGTGTGCAGGTTTTGGTTTGGGCTGAGTTAATTTCCTTCAYAATAGCTGGCATGTTTTGGCCAGAGCTGTTTTCAGAGCTGTGCTGCTGAGCAGTGCTTGCACAGCATCAAGGTCTTTTCTGCRTCTCACACTACCYCACTACTGAGTGCACTGGGGAAGTAGAGGTGGGACACAGCCAGGACAGCTGACCCCAAATGACCACAGAGATGTTTCTCACCATATGGCATCAGTTCAATACATGAAGAGTGAAGAAGAAGAAGAAGGGGGAAGGGGAAGGGGAAGGTGTTCAGAGTGATGCTGTTTGTCTTCCCAAGTAGCAGCTCCCAAGTGATAAAGCTGTGCTTTCCTAGAGATGGCTGAACACCTCTCTCCCCATGGGAAGAGGTGAATGAATTCCTTGCTTTGCTTTGCTTGCGGGTCTGTCTTTTGCCACACACATAAGATGAACTCTCTTTGTCTCAACTCACAAGTTTGCCCATTTTTAGTTCTCCAATTCTCTCCTCCAACGGACTGTGAGGGGGTGAGCAAATGGCTGCTTGGGTCTTGAGTTAAACCACATGGGGAGCCTGAGTCTGAGAGTCTAAACAGAGATTCCTCAGAGGACACTTGAACTGTCTCTGAGCCCACGTTTGGAAGTTCATTGGCTTCATGATCCATCAGTCTTGTCTCAAAAACAGCCATATGCTGTTACCAAGCCATGTGGGTAGACATACCTAATGCATTTTATTTTAAATCATAACCCTGAGATTGTTCAGTGGATCGATGTCTTGAAATATTAGAGGCTGACATGAATCCAAATAGCTGGATATAGAAGTCTGTAGTATGGCTGTTATTGCTGCCAACCATTATAAACAGTCTGTTTTATTGCTTTTKGGGGGGAACAAAGCCCACATTCACTCAAGAAATGAAAGGTGCTGGCCATTTCTAATAAATGTTAAATAGATTTTCGCCATTTGCAGTGTTACTAGAGCAAATTGATACAACTTTCCTGCCAATTTGTTACCGCTCCTTTAGTTGTGAAAAACAGATGAGCAAATATAGTGTGCGTGTGAAAAAATAAGAAATGGTTCTACTTCAACAGTATTGCTGGAGTTTTATGCCTTATAACCTGCTTGGTAGGCTGCATGCTTGATTGAGAAGGAAATGATATGTTCAATCGGTGTCAGGCCAGTATCAACATGATGTTCATGTGAGTGCAGTTTTAGATGTAGAAATCAAACACTGGTTTGGGGAAAGAGACATTATTGCTTAGAGATAATGACAAGCTTTGGAACTTATGCAGCTTGTCATTAGTTGAGTGGCAGTAGATATCTACAGCAGTGAACTGTAAGACAGCCAAGATCTGCTGGATGTACTAAAACACCATCTTTGTTTTGGTAATTTAACTGGAAACTAGGAAAGAGAGTTAATGAAAGGTAGGATAAAGTAATTGCTCCTTCACATTCAGAAMGAAATKATGTKCTACGAGAGTCCAGTTAAATTGTTTCCCTAGTGTTTTAAGCTGCTTTTGGTCTCTACTGAAATCAGTGTAAAGAAAAGATGGAGCTTCTGATAATGTACTACTTGAGTCACTTCTTTTTCCCCTTTACAATTAAGCTGCAGGAAAAAGAACTGATGTTAAGGATGTGTGGTAAAGAGAACACACAATGAGACAAAGTTTGACTAAAGCTCTGCCTTAGCACTATTCTTCTTTCAGTGGTTAAGGTGAAGGTGAAGGGAAAAAAATGGTGAAGGACCAGGGAAAGGTGCAACAAGTTAAACACATGGAAATATTTCTGCTCTACATCTTCTCAGGTTCTGCCAATCTGAGGCTCAAGGGCAGAGATTACATCAATTCAGTGGTGGTTTCTCACTGTCTGAAGTCTGTWTTTTCTAATTCCAAAAGCCCTTTCACCTTTTTTTTTAGGACTTACATTTCTTCTTCAGTAAATTTTGAGAGTTTTCCTCCAATGTGCAAGTAGATGYTACATCATGGAAGGTGCTTTCATGGTTTTATAGTATTTATTTTTTATCTTTTTGGCTTAAAGCCTAATTTTGCTCAGTCTACCATTTCTGTCTTGTGGGTTGTTGATGAAATATGCTGATATTATGTAGGCTATTGGCAGTTATTTTACTTCCTGCTGCTCAATTTCCTTTACCATGTTTTCCAGTTTGTTAAACAGTGTAAAAACAGAGTTAAAAACATTTAATTGAAAAACTTGAGATTTCATTCCTCCTTGACAAGATTTCTTTCTTGTTGGGGAAAACCCAGTAATTATTCTTGTTGAAGACAATTTACCTCTCAAATGGTATTCTTTTAACCAGTCTTTGTGGCACACTGGAATGTTTTTTTTTTTTTTTTTTTTTAAGGCCAGAGGAAATAATTATTTGCATCCAGTCTTAACTGCTGTATAGGGCAGGGCACATCGTTTCTGGGAGTTTTTCCTTCAGCAAGACCCCTGACTTGTCTGTCGGAAAACCTCATTTTAATTAGGTGCTAAGAATAAAGCTATGAAAATGATCAAAGAAAGAACCACTGTGGCCATTCATCTRGCAAATTATTGTCTAAGTTGTTGTAATTTGTCCCAGCAAATGATCTCTCAATGAAGTCAGTGACAAAAGTCTAGACAAATTAAATAGCCAATACTGAACCCATTTTTCCAAGTCCAGTTTAGAAGAAATAAGAAGAGACTTACTTGTCCATTCAACAYGGCAACATGCAGTCTAGAATGATTATTGTTCTCACTTTAGACTGTCAGTAGTTTTCTACCACTGTAGTTCAGATTCATATGACATTATGCTGTTCAAATATGTCATGTAGGGCTTGTGCTAAGGTTTTTACCATGCTGCAAATTTGTCTTTCAAAATTTCTTTCAAAAGTCTGATATAGAAAAAGCAACAGAAAGTATGAAATTGGATGAAAGAAATGGTAAATTCTAGTACAGAAATATTTAGAATACCCCAACAGGCCTGCATACCAATAATGTCTGTGTATTATCAAGTAAAGAAATAGGAGAAAATTCGTGAGTGAAATGGTTGTAATTCGTGAGTGAAATGAYGTTCGAACTGTGTCTATTTCTTCTGAATATACCTTAGACTAGCTCCATTCTGTTCCCTGAACAGACATCAGCAGCCAAACGGAGCCCATATACTGGCTTTGTTACTCCTGAAAGATTTCCAGTTTTCCCACTCTGACACCAGTTTGCAAACAGGGAAAGTCAMTGAACTATTGAAAAGCACACTTCAGAACCAAAGTAATGGTGATGTCAGCAATTTCTGCATTTCTTTTACTGGACTTTTCCATAAGAGATAACACAGTTGCTGAGTCTACTTATTCTCCTACGACTTCCTTATAGCTGTGGCTGGTTACTTGCAGCAGAGAGTGACTTTGGAGTCTTGATTTGGGTTCTTCACCTAAAAAGCAATTGTGCTATTTGAATTTCCTGGATTGTTTCATATKGATATTTGACACATCTAACACTATATATATTTTCAGTGGTGCTTGTTAAGAAAGCCTGAAATGAAAAAYTGGTGGACAGTTTTCCTGGTGATTCATGAGGCTGATCGTTCTATGCCTCTTCCTTCTTGACTGCAATAAAGCAATATAACTTAGCAGAAACAGGAGTAAGCCTTTTCAGCCTCCCCAGCAAAGGCTGCTATGTGAACCATGACATTAGAATTACACAATGACAATTTCTTGCCAACTCCCYACCTGAGCCTTACCCACTCACTGCAGATACAAAACAAATGCTCACAGGTGTGACATGATTTGCAGTTGGGGATGGGCAAAGGATTTCTCGAAATAGTAAATMTTTAGTACTCCTAAATCTCTTAAATCATTTATGTTTAATATAGCAACAGTATCTGCTGTTGAAGGGGAAATGTCATGGCCACATGTCCAGTACATAAGGGATTAGAAACCTCATTTAAATTCTRTATGCAGCCAAGTAAGAACATGGATCTTAATTTTCCAGCTTGCAGGCTAGAAAGCACGCAAAGAAAGCTCTGAGAATTTGCTGTGAACTCTTATTTCAGTAATGTGAAGGCCCATTCCCAGGAGCAAAGAGGAGAACCGACGTATGTCTGACTCCAGAGAATATGCCCTAACTGTGAGGTTAGTATTGCTTTCTTGCTGTCTTCTGCTATTTTTAGAAACAGTCTTTTGGAAGAAGTAGAATGACTCCTACTGAGTAGGGTATATGGGTACTTCAGAATCATCTCAAAATACTCTGTAAATATTCTTAAACATCCCTTGGAAAACCTTGGATATTGGATATTTATTTATTTTTTAATTTATTTTTTAAATTTTTTTTTTAGTTTAATTTTATTATTATTTATGATCTTGGACATTTAGCTGGAAGGGAGAGACAGTCCCAGGTTGTTGGTGTGATCTGAGCCTAGAGTGCATTTGCACTCGGATTCCTCAGCTAACACCTGAGCTTCCTTGGAAAAGGAACTTCACATGAACTTTGACTCAATGAAGAATATCTGCTACTTTTTATAAGGGATTGTTGTTAATGTCAAGGTGGGGATTTTTGTACCCTAGAGTGAAAACTGTTACTGATTTTAAAGTACTGTCCTTTGTTTCATTAATTTTCAGTATGAATAGAGATGAATCAGTTAATCAAAGCTCCACAGAATGCTCTGCCAGTGTAGATCGATCCTGTTTTCAGTGCAGCAGTAATTTGAAGCCTCAGAGTTTAAGAAAAACTGATAACACAAAAAATCCCTTTGTGTGTTTTAAGAAGACAGTATAAGGATCCTATCTGAAATTCAATTCAGTGATGTAACTTTGTTTCAGACTTTGACTATTAAAATTTGTCAAGTATCCATTTCTGGCTTTATAGCCCAAAAAAAAATACTGTGAAAAAAAAAAAAAAAAAAAAAGTATTCTGGACAAATTAATTACTGACTATGCAAACATGCTGTGCTTCCCACATGTTTTATTAGAAAGATTTAGGTCACACTGTATATACTAGCTAACCATTGCCCTTTGGAAGACCTCAACATTTATGGATATACACCTTCCTGGAGCAGTGTGGAAAGCAACCAGCCACAGCAGAAATTACAGAGGCTATTGCATTATATAATGCTGAGAAGATTGTGTGAGAGAAGCATTTGGAACCAAATGGTAGTGATAGAGAACCAAATGGTGGTGAGAATCTCTGAGAGTCTCTTGAATGTCTCTTTGAGGAAGAGCATCTTTGTGTGTTCCAGGGAGTATTCTTGGAAATAAAGGTTCTCTTAGGGAAAGGACAGGATGAAAAATCCTGAGTGCAGTGAGACAAGCATTTGGAGGATGAGGAAACTACCCAGTGTTAAAGAATGGTGGGAAGCTAGAAGTAGTGTGARTACTCACTGTATTAGAGATATTTATTTGCGATGACAGTTAAGTGTATCTTTGCYGAAGATTGTGTAATTTGCCCACATGGTCTTGTTTATTTGAAATGCTTTTACAAAATTGAAATGAGGTTTTAAAACTTTACAATCTATAAGATTTACTTTGACAGTAGTCTCAAGATTGCCTTGAAGAAGCATATCTAGGATTAACTCACTTGCTTATCCCTTCAAATCTAGCAGTTATTTTTTGGTGTGAGTATACAGCATCAAGGAATAAAGAAAAGGACCTTTGATTCCTGGCATTTTTTTGCACAAGTGTTTTCTAGTTAATTTAACTRTCTCCCATGTGGAATGTGACTGTGCAATGACTTTGAGGGTAATGTTCTGTCAAATTATGAAATGACAGAATATGTTGGGTTGAAGGGGTCTTCTAGAACGCTCCTCTGCAGCCATTTTGCTTTTGAGTTGTGAGGAATTCCTTTTTCAGAAAAGAGAAATTTCTTCCACACCTGCATGACTTTCTACATGTCTAAAAGGATTTTTCTTATATTTGAGAAGGCTGTCATAACTGCACACCAAAAATAGATCTTTGCATTCTGAGTAGAGAAATGATTTTGCCTGGATCAGTGAACATAGCAATAATAGCCATAAAGCTTACTGCAATTTTTGCAGAAGAGGTTTCTTAAATAGCCAGAGTAGTCTGTCAGATGCAACAAAGCACACAAATGAACTGAGTTATAAAAATAATTTTAGCATATAATTTTATGAACACAATTCTTGAAACTMTTTTTCAGTAGTGTGAAGATAGAGAAAATTGCAAAGCACTACTGTTTACTGCGACAGAAGTAACAGAAGAACACTAAACCATCATCCCAAATCATTCCCATAGATCACTTGTCTGAGATAAAAAATTATGCTGCTCTGTTTTGCCATAAATGAAGCATTTTGGTACAGCAAAAGTTTCATGTAGTGCTGGTAYTATTTCCTCTTACAGCCACATAAAAAAAGGCAAAACAGAGAAAGGGCAAATTATTTTCTGTAACTCTGGATGCCTCAATAAAAAAATAATATTGRAAAAATGTTGCTGATACATGTAGCTTAAATTAAACAACCAGTTGTCATCATTGTGGTTTTCAAGAGCACTTGAAAAGTAAAAACCTACTATAAACAAGCGGTTTAAACTTGGAGATGTATTTTCATTTATGAGTGGAAATGACAGTGCAACTATACAGATATTGCTTTATTAACTAATAATTTAAAATGAGAACAAATATATATTTCCACCAATTGCCTATTTCATAAGTTGTGTAATATAGCAGAGACTTATTTGGCTAGTTATTATTCCTCTTTTGCTGAGAGTTATCAGTGTTTGATTCTGAAGTTTGAATGAATGAAAGTCTTGAATCTATGTCCACAAGACATAATCTTCAGCTGCATGAATCCTAAAATAGTCTCCATTTTATTAAAGGTATACTGAAGATTTATTACATTAGATAAGATGTATTTTTAAAGCTGTTGATAAAAATATAAACATCCTAAATGTATAATATTTATTGAGATATTTCCTTCATCCTAATATGTTTTATGCTTTAAATGACATTTCTAAAATTAAAAACTGTTTGTGTAGCATATGCAGAGCTTTATTTTTCAATGTTTTTTTCACTAAAGATTAAATTCTGCTAAAAATATGCTGACTTCTAAAATGATGAATAAAATCTTGTTAAAAACTATCGTAGTAGAATAAATGCATGCATAAATATACATTTCACTAGAAGATTTCACAGTGCATCAAGGTGAACAATCACTGTGATTCTGTGAAAAACATGGTTTAAGATAAAAAGATGATTTGTGAGGAAATTAAGATATATCACAGAAAGATGTCTGTAATTTCTTTGYATGAAAGGTAATATCCATTGAGAGATTCGAACACTTTTGTTTGCACAAACCTCAGTAGTTTTGAGAAATAGTCYATTTTCTCTGTTATTCCATTTTAGTAATCTGAATTTCTTAATACTTGTGGAAGGAAAATTTAAATGTTTTTCTTCTAGTGAAATATTCTTGGACAGGTGGAAAAACTTTTGAATTGTTCTTTTTGTGCTAAAATCTAAAGTTAGTGTTAATTGCAGTTGTAGAAATGGTAATGAACTGATTTAAAAGTAACAGCAAAACAAGAACTAGGTTATGTTTCTGCATTTTAAAGCTGGTTGTATAAAGACTTCTTAAACACTGCCTTTAAATTTGTGATAATTTTTACTCTGAGGAATTAAAAATGGAAGAAAAGTATGATACACCAAGGGCTTTTCCCTCACCAATGCWGGAAATGCATCTGTCTTAATATTACTCTTGTTTTAAATGACTTCACTTCCAAATGTACTCATGTTTTAAATGACTTCATCTCTCCAAGAAAGATGATTGCTCTGCCTCAGCGGTATCTGGTAGAATTGTCCATGGTTATAAAGGCCCTTACATTTGAAATTCAAAGTACTTTGTTTGCCTAATAAAAAGCCTTATATAAAGCCCAGTTTTTACATTTTCTCTCCATAATCCTTCTGTGATCCTAAGCTCCCCTGGCAGCATGAGGACTGACTGAACTACACCCAGGGGGAACATTGCAGGCGTCTTGAGCAGTTTATCTTAATGGGCAGTACATTCAGACTATTACCTAACATAACCTGGTGATGATGAGTTCAGCCATCTTCWGACCTTGCAGATCTCAGGAAAGTAGTATTGCATAGGCAGAACTGCTACTTTGACATTGTATATCTAATAATCATAAGCTSTGAGATATTTTAGAGACTACACTCTCCAAATAGCATTTGTCACTGGCAGTTTTGGCTGGCAAGCAGGATAGAAATAAAATAAAGTGGGACAAATCATCTCTCATCAAAGAAATGGAGAAGGCAGAAAATATTTCTCATATTTTTTCACTGTTACTTTGCTGTTTGGGGAAGGATGCTTCGTTCCTTATAAATTCTCCAATTATTTGAAGAGCTCTAAACGTTATACAGATGGAGTTCCATGTGATGCTGAGTAAACAAAGTTGGCTAGGGCAGCTGTGCTTTGCAGTTCTGTATAACTTCAGGCCAGGTCCAATGACACATAGGCTTGTCCTCTGCAGCACTAAAGCCTATGAAGATTAAACTTCTACCTGCAACAGAGGAGAGTTGCTAGACCTAAATGTATGCATAGACATGATACACAGAAATGTCTGTCTGTTCTGTTCACTAGTCTATTGGAAGTGCCTTACTAATAACGTTGTTTGAAAAATATGAAGTAAAGGTGTTAGTATGCCTCTGTCACTCTGCAAAATGTAAAACAACATTCAGTGTGGCATACAGACAGGCTTGAGTCTGCTTATGCTCATAGCAAAAAAAGATTAAATGCTGGTAAGTTTTTATTTAAATATATGAAAAGTTAGGCGGTGGAGGAATCCATTCAGAGAAAAAAAAAAATGCATGTTAGCAGCTGATATTATTCCCTATCCTGTTAGTTGAGAGTGTTTCTAGAGAGACCAGTTTCCTTTTAACTTTGCTTGTAGAAAATCTTGTCTGACGGTCTGTTAGAGGGTACTGAGGATGATAACTACTGGAGGAAAAGATAACTATTACTGGAAAAATAAGSTATTAGGGATCTGAGCAAAGCATATGTGGATGCTTTTGCTGAACACAAAGCAACATGCATGCAGGAGAGGGGGAAAAGGAACAGCAAAAACTGAAAATGTMGTTTCTGTTTCTGATTCATGCTGCAAATCTTACAGCTAAAGACAGAGCACCTGGTCTCCTCTTCCATCGTAAATCTGTCAAATATTAACATGCTTAAAACTGTGCTTTTAGCTGCCTGTCTAATACGAGTTGGCTTATAGGACTATCATAAAAAAATAGGAAAAGAAGCTGTAGTAGACCAAATTGAAGAGTAAGAGGATCAAAAGAGAGAGGGAGAAAAAAACAAAACATGTAAAAGGAAAGAAAGTGTAGTAAAGTCTTCCATTTAGCTGTTTCATATGACTCATGTACCCAAAGAAGCTAGAAATCTTTTTTTCAATCTCTTTCAAGACCATCTCTCATCAAGGAGGTAATAAATCCACTGATCCTGGATGCTCCTTCTAGCCTACCCACAACCCCAAAACTTCAGATTAGAAAAAAGGTCTAAAATTAATGGAGTAGCTCTTCTTTTCATCAGATGATTTACCAGTGTGAACTAAGCTCTTGGATAAAAATTTTAGTTAATTCATTTCTATAGTTATACATCTCATGCTTACTAGTTAYAAGCATAAAGTAGTGAAATGTGATTTGAGTGAGCTTTTTTGAGTTGTTCTAAATGTTTTCTCTACCRTGATCTTTTGATGATATTTCTAACCAATTTAATTTAACAAGTGAAGTTGGACTTTCATATTTGGACGAACATTATGCAGCCCTTGTCTTACGGAATGTCTACCACCTAACARTACAGATAATTTGCATTAATAGGACACTTTCATTTCGGCATTTTCAATAAAATTTAAAAATACTAGACAAACCATTAGCATCTCATTATCTTTCTGAGAGCATGCTAGTGCTGTTTTTCTCCCTCTTTCTCTCTTTTTCTTATAYGAAGAAAAGGGTACTCAAGAAGATGATGCAACTTTCTGAAGATCATTCAAAATGTTGATGGCAGAGCCTGGAGCTCTTGGCTCATGTGCTTTTAATCCAGGCAATAAATTAATCTCCTTTAAGGTACTGTAACTAAAAGACAAATGTTTGTAGGCAATGTTAGTAAGACTTAATTTTAACAAAAAAATCCTTTATTTTATTTTTTCCTGGGCTCAGAAGCATAACTATATAATCTTTCATGAGTAGGTTCTTTAAAACCTATCTTCTCCTAAAATGACATGATCCTGTTTCATGGCTGCAATTTTAAGTAAGCAAATCTAAAATAATCACGAGGMAACATAACCAGCTGCTCAGTATTTCTGTTGAGTGCTGTACTGTTGTACTAGATGCCATTAGCATTTTGCTAGCAAGTGTGTTTGAATACAAAATAAAGAGTTTCTGTGAAGCAAGTACTTGTATTTTTAACAATTATATAGACTTGCTGCACCAATATTTTCCTTATTTTTCACCCAACAGCTGACTAAGAGATGGTTTGGGATCCATGGAAGTGAACATGGCAATACTATTTTTAATTATGTATCTTCCCAGAAGTTAAAACTTCTGTGGATTAGATTTTTGTAAATACAWAGGTGGAGTTTGTTCCTTAATAATATGCAATGGACTAACTAAAATACAAACAAATAAGAAAGAAATYTCCTCTCATATTAATATTATCATATTAAAATTTTTGTTGTATGGCACTCTCGCTGAAGAGCAAGAAATGACTTCACTAAAATTAATGGCAGGTATTTCAGTTAAAAAAAAACCCAAACAACCAAACACCAGAAAAACATCAAGAATAGCATGACCTCACTGAAAATGAAGTTAATCTATTATCATTCAAGAGATTTTCTCTTTCAGTTCCCTGTCCCTGAATATAATATATAAATATGTGGGATATACTGCTAGTTAAGAAAACAGTTCTCTCTGTGCTAAACAGTATCACATACTTTTTTTGTAATGTCTAGTGATGTGCTGCCTTCTAGCCTCTAGCTGATTATGATCAGATTCACGGGTGGATTTTGCTGAAAATGTGTTTGTTGCTGTAGATTCTCCTGCTGCAGAGTCTCTGCTCCCTCTCCTGTGTCTTTCCSATCGTGGAGAATGTCACTGAAGGTGCTGCAAATGTTGCTCAGCACAGTGTCCTTCCCGAGTCAGTGAGACTTCCCCGGCGAGTGAGGCTGATGAGCTGCCAACAAGGCAGAGGTGCGTGTGCAGCTGAGTAGCGTGGTAGATGGGGAGACATAAGACATTGGCAAAGAATCATTTTGTCAAAAGAGCTGGGGTTTTTTTCCATCTTTCTTCCCCTGGTGGAGTGTGTGAAGAGTGCTGAAATGTGCTGATTCACTGGGATGTGTTTTGTCTGGATCAGGAGGTAATGTCTACACTTCTATTAACAGTAGGGAATCACAATACAAACTAGTAAAATTTTAAAAAATCAACATTTTYCTAGATGCTAAGTCATTAGCAGAACAGCCATCTGACTACATCACTCCACTGAAGGCACTTTTTTTAGCCACATTCTTGCCCAGTAGTGCTGAAGGGGTGTCAGAGGCACTCTTAACTTAACTCTGACATCCTGATAAGAAAAAAAGTTCTGGTGAATCTGATCTGATCTTCAATGAATGGGAAGATCTTGGGCCAAGCTGGAAGGAATTGCTGTATACTAAGAATAACTTCAAGTTTTTAAATTTTTTTTGCAAAGAAATCATGCTTATTTTGAGGATAATTTCCTATTACCGTAATTCCTGTGTTTCATAGACTTCTGTAAGTGTGTGTGGAACAGACCTCTATTGTATTCATTTCACAAACTCAGATACTGAGACCAGAGAAAGGTCTCGGTTCATTTCCAAATGTAACTTTAAGTCCAGTCTAGATTTCCTAGTTCAACACCCTCTCGCCATTCACCTGTTGCTGCTGAAGGTATTGTGAAAAACAGACACTTCTCTACTCATCTCACAGTATTTAAATGTCTTTGCAGAGCTGTATAAATTTTTATTTGGGCACGTTCCTCTGTCAGCTATGCTGGCAGACACTGCCAACCAGGATGTATCTCATGGAAATCTTCCTGAAATTAGTGATATAAATAAAAATGCTCTCCCTCTCTCCAGAGTTCCATACATAGAAAACTCCTTAAGGATTTGGGAGCACTCGCTGTCATGTATAAAATGAAGTAAGGATATTTCAGAACTGAAGAATCAGATCCACTGGGTCCTTCACCTGCCTACATGTGCTCCTGAAAACATACCTCAGTTAAAACAGACTCACACTAGAAMATCAAAATGATGCCATTTCCACATGTTTGTTTCCCATCTGAGAAGCAACAATCAGATTTAACACAGCAGAATTTCAAAGAATGCTGAACAAATCTCATTTTTTGCATGGAACCTGGTGTCACCCCCTCCCAAACAGTAAGATCTAACAGTGAGGATGACAATTCATTGGCCTCTGTGAGTGGTGTGAAAGGTAACTGCAAGTGATGTGAAGTGCTGTGTGGACATTTTCTTTTCMATTTTTTTTTCTTTTTTGGTATCTGTGTATGTAGTAGATACATGCAATACATACATGCAYGATATATACTCAACTGTTGGCTCACCAGTGTATCCCTGACTTCCACTAATGGCTTTCCTTTCCATGYTGACATTGCTGTGTCTGGCACTACATGGACACGTGTATGTATATTCATGAGAAGAGTGAGAAGAACATATCTGAAAATAAAAGCTCAAGTGGTTTGCCAAAGAGATTTTATTTTATGAAACATAGTTTGTAGAAAATCCTCTTTTCTCTATAAAACTGGAATGATTTTTAAGGTAAAAACAAGGCAAAATTATGGTCAAATATTTTGTCAAATATGATGGAGTTTTGGGGGGTATTTTTGCAGATATGCCATACTAATGGAAATTTCTGGTAGGATCTGCCATCATTTAACCTTTCGCCCACTTCTTCCCTTTTGACAATGACTTCATTTTGACAATGTGTAGTTCTTAAATACTCCTTTGAAATAACATGGGGAAGGCAAAAAGTAGTAAGTGGCAATTCCATATCTATCCTCCAATTTAAATATGTGTCAGTGTAAATGTAGAATACTATTCTCCACTGGAATAGTTAAAAAGGAGGAGGTTTGAGTGCTTTGGTTTTTTTTATAGCAACAATTCCACCTATATTACAGGAAGAGCTATGTCATTTCAAAATTCAATATGACAACCTCTTTCATTTTGGGTAATAAAAAAGCACAATTGCAGAATAACATTTCCTAACAGATAATTTACACAGTAAGTTTTATTTTGTATTACAGTATATTTTTCATAAAAATTTAAGAACTGATATCTAGGATGTATTGTACATCCCATTCTGCAGAATGGCATCTCAGAACATCTATTTTTAGTATGCAATAGCTTCTGAGAGTTTAGGGTTATTGCTATGGTAGTATAGTTTATCAGAAGGAATATTAAAAGTAGAGAAAAGAAGTGCAATCACTTCAGTCGGAAAACCGAATCATATGGTTTGGTTTAGAGAAAGGTGTTAAATATTGGCATTCTGTCAGTAATGGGGTTAACAACCATCTTGGTGAGTCAGTGCTCAGTAAATTGAAACAATGAGAAATACAGCTGAAAACTTGTGACCTACATTTCTAGTGACTGGTGATTTGAAGCCTGGAGCATATTCAAGGCAAGGCACAGTGAAGGGGACTAGGTCTCAAAACCAAGATCTCTGGAATATCTCCAAAACTGCATTAATCAAAACCAAATCTCGCTTTTTCAAAAGTGTATCACACTCTCACATCTGATTAAAAAGTAGTGAGGAAATAATATCATTTGAATGTATATAGTGCTACATTTACTGAACTCTTTGACCTCATACAGTTAATTCGTGTGTCAAAGTTTTACAATGCTGATGAAAGAAATGCTAAACAGCTTTTGATCAACATCCATTGATCTATATGAATTTACATAATTTGAGGAYTTGGCTCTCAATATCCATGACCATTCACCGTAATGTATTACCTGCCTATAACTTCTGCATGTGTATCACATACACTCTTGCATGTACAAATGTGTGTTTACCATTCAATTATAGAATGGTATGGGTTRGAAGGAACCCTAAAGATAATCTAGCCCCAAACCCTCTGCCAAAGACCAGAATACCTCCTCCTGGACCAGGCTGCTCAATGTCCCATCTAACCTGGTTTTGAACACTGCTGGCTTCCTTGCCCTCTCTGGCTTACTTGCAGGCCACCTTCAGTTACTGGAAGGCTRCTATGAGGTCTCCGCACAACCTTGTCTTCTCCAGGCTGAATAGCGCCAACTTTCTCAGCCAGGCAGCATCATCTGTATTTACTTTATAATCATCATTATTTATCTACTTTATAATCAACATTTACATTATAATTGTCTTGTTAACAGGCTTGCAAAACAGTCAGACTGATGTAAAGGAGTATTTCATAGCGAGGTTGAGCTCYAACCCGTGCAATGAACCAGCAGTGAGCTAGTTACCATCTGAGACAGATCATCCCTAACCCATGGAGATGTTTCTGCTAGAGAACATAAAATCTGGTTTTGCTCTAATGCATGCAAAAACGTGTGCACATGCACATAAAATGTAATGTTGCACAGGTACATTGCACTTAAATTGAATGCACTGAAAAATGAGGTAAACTTAGATATCAGAAAGCAGGAATAAGAGCAATCAGAAGAATACATTTTAAACTAGTTAGACCTTCAGGCTGAAGGGGTGTTTGCAGTTGTGCCCAGACTAAGTATTACAGTTCTCATTGTATTCATGTGCATTTTGCATCTGAGCCTGGAGAACCCAGMTTATGCTTAAGCTTCACTATAAGATCTCTACATGATAATAGGAAGATAAGACCTCTATAACAATCTTAACTATCATTGTAAATGATTACATAGAATAACCATGTCATTTTGAGTAGGAATTTCTGTGTGATCCTAATTTGGATACTCATTGAAGACCAATCTGTTTCATATTTTCTCCATCTTCTACAGCATTCATGCATCCTCRCTTCTGAACTGTGTTATGTTTCCTAGTAAAGCAGAAGCCCCACATAGCTCCTAGAGTGGTAGTGATGCCACTCAGTGGCATCAGATTCTCAGTGCTAACAGGACCAACAGAGATCTTCCCTTGCTTYGTTTTTCCATCTCTTTTCTCTCATGTGA
Organism: Malurus melanocephalus; assembly: GCF_030028575.1. Taxonomy (NCBI): domain Eukaryota; kingdom Metazoa; phylum Chordata; class Aves; order Passeriformes; family Maluridae; genus Malurus; species Malurus melanocephalus. Next base: position 160,957 of record NW_026623753.1, on the reverse strand, counting down.
GTTTCATGGTCACTCATATAAGGGTTTATACTCTGTATAAACCAGATCTTTTGTGTTGATCTTTTGTGATCACATATTCTCTATCTGATGACTCTGCTTTATTTTCTCACATCTCTTGGGACAGATGCTTTTGGTAGGAGGTCCTGATTAAGGCCCCCTGACCATGTGCTTGTTTAGAYTTCTGATTCCTTTCCTAGTATACATGAAATTTTCTTTGATGAAATGAGCCTTATGATTGCAAAGCCTAAATATTTGGAAAATATATGAAATATAAGGATATTTATGGGCATTATTGAAATGAATATTAATGAAATAATTGAATTTTATTGAATATTAATGAAATAATTCTAAATTATCCATGTGTTGAAAGGAGCAGCTTGAGTTCATGCAATAGCCATGATTATGGCCAGTGCACACCGATTGCTTTTTTATTATTTGTGATTTTAAATTTAATTTAACTGCTTTTTTTCCCAAGGCGCTTCTATTGATGAAATTCCACACACACAAAAAAAGAAGCAATGTGCATGTTTCTACGTTGACATGTTGAATTAACTGTTTTTTAAGTTTCCAGGCTTTATATCACTAAACAATTCTGTGTTCCCTGCGGGGCTCTTATTTTTAGTTTGTTTGTTTTTAATTTAAATTGTTGACATTATTGTAATTTTTTGGGGTTTGTTTTTTTTTTGGTTTTTTTTTTTTTTTTTTTTTTTTTTTTTTTTTTTCTCAGGTCCTTAAAAAAACTTAAGTATTCATTTGCTTAGTAACAGCCAATTGAAAGATCAGGAATGTGATAAAGTAATATGGTGTAGTTGAGCTACCTGAGAAAATATAAAATATATATTTAAATCTTACTTTGTTCTGACTTTTAAATCACTAACACCTTATTTTCTTCCTTAGGTTAATGAGTACCAAGCAATGCTAACTCCTGACACACATTCTGTATCTTCTAAAACCAGGTTTAACACCAACTGCTCAGTACATATTGATTGTTGTTTATCTCAGTTATATTAATATGGCTGAGTTACAAGTGAAAGACTGAGTATTTATAACTCTGGGCTATTCAGTGCTTCATGCTTAAATATTTAGTTTAAAAGAAATTTGAACTGGAAGAAGAATAAAGAAAGAAAGAAATGAAAAAAAAATATAAAAAGGTAAGRTGATGTTTTATCTGCTCCTTGAAGTAACTTGATAATAATAGGTGGTGGCAGTTGTTGAAGAATATATTTAGTGTTTCATTGGATTCCTGAAAGCTATTAACACAGCCTCAAAGTAAATAAATTTCCCCTTTAATCTCCATATTTTAGTTATCTGAAAAGCACCATACAGTGCCTGTGTTATTTTTTAAGTCATCTTCAAGTTATTCTCCGTCAGTTCTTCAGGCCACTGTCAAAAACAATTATCTGCTTTTTTTCTCAAGATATCCAGTCTCTGTGGGAGCAAATGCCACATCAGAAGGCTGATTATGATCATGAATGATGGTGCTGAATCATTTTCCTTCCTTTCTTCTTGGGTAGAGCTGAAAGAGCCCAATATAGATTTTCAGCTACCCTAAAACTGAAACTGCTGTATTATTCCAGTGTAAGTGAGGGTCTACCTCTACCTAAATCCAAAAGTGAGTGCTCTAGTAGAAAGGGATTGCAAGAGCTAGATTTTTCTGCTCAGTGCTGTAATTTGTTTACAATTTCACCTTGAGGAAGACTTAACTCAGCAGGTCCCTCAGCTTCTTCTCACAAGACTTGTACTCCAAACCCTTCCCCTGCTTCCTGTGACTTATCTGAACAGTTGTTGAGTTCTCAGTAGGTATAAATCTTGCTTACCTCCCTGTTATAAAAAAAAAAAAAAAAAAAAAAAAAAAAAAAAAANTAAACACATCATGCAACGGGAAACCTTTTTCCTTTAGGATTAATTTCATATTTCACAATTCCTTTTTTTTTTTTTTAGTATTTCTCAGGTCCTTAAAAAAACTTAAGTATTCATTTGCTTAGTAACAGCCAATTGAAAGATCAGGAATGTGATAAAGTAATATGGTGTAGTTGAGCTACCTGAGAAAATATAAAATATATATTTAAATCTTACTTTGTTCTGACTTTTAAATCACTAACACCTTATTTTCTTCCTTAGGTTAATGAGTACCAAGCAATGCTAACTCCTGACACACATTCTGTATCTTCTAAAACCAGGTTTAACACCAACTGCTCAGTACATATTGATTGTTGTTTATCTCAGTTATATTAATATGGCTGAGTTACAAGTGAAAGACTGAGTATTTATAACTCTGGGCTATTCAGTGCTTCATGCTTAAATATTTAGTTTAAAAGAAATTTGAACTGGAAGAAGAATAAAGAAAGAAAGAAATGAAAAAAAAATATAAAAAGGTAAGGTGATGTTTTATCTGCTCCTTGAAGTAACTTGATAATAATAGGTGGTGGCAGTTGTTGAAGAATATATTTAGTGTTTCATTGGATTCCTGAAAGCTATTAACACAGCCTCAAAGTAAATAAATTTCCCCTTTAATCTCCATATTTTAGTTATCTGAAAAGCACCATACAGTGCCTGTGTTATTTTTTAAGTCATCTTCAAGTTATTCTCCGTCAGTTCTTCAGGCCACTGTCAAAAACAATTATCTGCTTTTTTTCTCAAGATATCCAGTCTCTGTGGGAGCAAATGCCACATCAGAAGGCTGATTATGATCATGAATGATGGTGCTGAATCATTTTCCTTCCTTTCTTCTTGGGTAGAGCTGAAAGAGCCCAATATAGATTTTCAGCTACCCTAAAACTGAAACTGCTGTATTATTCCAGTGTAAGTGAGGGTCTACCTCTACCTAAATCCAAAAGTGAGTGCTCTAGTAGAAAGGGATTGCAAGAGCTAGATTTTTCTGCTCAGTGCTGTAATTTGTTTACAATTTCACCTTGAGGAAGACTTAACTCAGCAGGTCCCTCAGCTTCTTCTCACAAGACTTGTACTCCAAACCCTTCCCCTGCTTCCTGTGACTTATCTGAACAGTTGTTGAGTTCTCAGTAGGTATAAATCTTGCTTACCTCCCTGTTATAAAAAAAAAAAAAAAAAAAAAAAAAAAAAAAAAAAAAAAAAAAAAAAAAAAAAAAAAAAAAAAACCAAAAAAAACACAAAAAAATCCCAACAATAACAAAAAACCAAACCAACACCCCATTGGAGTCCTAATTTCTTTTTCTCATTTTCTTTTTCTCCAAACAAAAGTAAGAATAGATTGTCCTTTGTCCAAATTCTATGCTGGTGCAAAACTGAACCACAGAGGGAAACAAGTTGGATCCTTTGCTTGTTTCTGACACTTAGAGCAATGAGCAGCCAGAACTGATGAGAGACACTCTGGAGATGAACAACCATTCTTCCTGGCAATTCCCAGCTTCAGCCTGTCAGTCCTTCTATTTGTTTACATGTTGTTAAACAAAAGTGGTGTTGACAGAGGATTAGACAGCCCAGGGTACTGAAGCAGTCCTTCGGGTTACCAGTGTAAATCTGGCTGATTAAATAATCCTCTGGCAATGGACAATAACTAAAAACTGTGTGGAACAGAAGCTTCATCAAGAGTTTTCTACAACCTTTCATGTGATTGTCATGAGAATTTCTCTGACAAGATGATGTTACAGTGACAAAATCTCCTGGGTGGAGAACCTCCTCCAAGCCAGAATTTGAAGATCGTGCTGCTGCAGCCAGGGAAGAGCGGATGCTTTTTCAGTGGTTGGAATTTCACTGCCATTTCATTGGAATCCAAGTAGCATGGCACTTAGCTGCCAAAAGGCTGTTGAATATGGAACGAATTTAACATCTCTTGATTATGCACTGTCTTTACTTATTAAGGCACTTAAATGCTTTTTCTCTGTTTAAATTTCTGAGAATAAAAGTAAGTATCGTAGTGCCTCCCATTATGAACAGAATGAATCATTTATTGAGTGCTCCTTGATTGCACTTGGACCATAAGACACACTTTTCTGACTAATTGTGATGTCATGCTTGGGTGGCAAAAGTGAACAAATGAAAGAAATAAATGAATCCTTGTCAGACTTCTCCAAAGTAATCTCTTTTTGGGTAAAATAGGTGTATACTACTTTTMCATCCTTTTCTTCTAGAATATGAATGGAAGTCACCCATGAGTGGAAGAGTTTTTCATTATTATTCTAGAAAATTAAAGTAAAGTTCTTGCATTTGTCACTGGCCTTATTTAAGCACCAAACACATCTCCTATTTGAAGAACAACATTGTGTATCCAAGTGATGCTAATTTGTAGACACCTGAAAATGAAACTAAAGTCTGGAAATGGTCAAGGGATGAGCAATGTGTATAAATTAGCCAGCTTATACAAATAGAAATTATCTCGTTTTCCTCTTGACTCTAAACATGCACTTGGGAATGTAACTTTACTTTTCTTCCCTTACTAGCAACAAAAGCATTTCAGCAGGAAGCAAATTCAGGAGTACTTCCAAAACTATAAACGCCCAATTTGAATTTATTAGATATTTGAAGRGATTGTTTGCTGGTTCTCTATCTAGATGATTTTCCTTCAGCTACGGTAACAGAGAAATCTGCTGATTCTCAGTGTCTCATGGAGCACAACTGTTAATTTTTCAAGGGCATATGTTCAAAAATGGAGAAAAATGAAATCAGCAGACTGACTTTTTGACCTGTTCCTCAAGATTGTTCTCTTCTCTGAACTAAAGCTTACAGTCTTTAGCAGTGCATCTTGGTAAAACACCTAATGTTTATTCTTGAAATGTATTTATTGCCTCCACTGCATTATGATTGCCAGGCCAATTTAAAAAGAAATCATTATTCGATGGAATTACAGATTCTTCAATTACCTCCAGGGTTTTTATCTGATTTGCCYTCTTGAGGAATACAGTATGCCAGACAGATTGCACTGGGAGTTAAAAAAACCCACTTATTCCTTAGTGCCTTCATAGCATTATAAAAGTAATAAAAAAGTTTCACTTACTTGCATTCCATCCCCTCTAAGTATGCTTCACAAGCTTTCTTAAAAATGTTCTGGCTGCTATTTCTTTGATTTCTACATTGCCCTCTAACCCCTTTCCATCATTCAAGAGAGGCAGCTGGTTGCCTGTTGATTATGAAAGTGAATTCCATTTTTTATTTCTCATCTTGAACTAAATGTTTCAAGTCCTTGTTGATTGCTCTACGATGGATTGTATGGCACCCAGCTGTAGTCAGTGTTTAACTATGGAAATCTCATTCCTTTTAATGTGATTAGAGCTATAACAATTTACAGTAGTTTCAGAAGTTTGGTAAGAATTATTGGGAGCAAATAGTTTGAGAGTTAGGGTGCAATAAGTAGAGAGAGTTGGAAAAATAATTTCATCAATTCTTTTCATGACTTAAATTTTAAACTGAAATCTGTAGGAAGATGTGATTATTATCTTCCAATCTGSTGTGCGGTGACTGTTAAATTTCATGTCCACTTTTAAAGTTAAGAATGTCTTTTTTTCCTCTGTTGAGAAAGGTAAGGAAACAAGCAGATATATTGTCAGGGAAGCATTTGTTTCCTTAAATTCATCACTGGTATAATTGTTTGCTACATCAAAATGACATCAGTGAAGCTATACCATAGAGGAAAGAGACTTTAAACAGACCCTAAAAATGTGAATTTATTTGCATGCTATGTGAGCTAGGAGTCATTTGTCCTTAGAGATGAAAACAGAAAAAAAAGCATCACGAATTAGCATGATGATATTTGACATCACAGAAAGATGATCTCATCAAAGATGAAATGGTTGATTTGTGTTTCTAAAGTAGGAAGTGAACCACACACAACAAAACAGTCCATTTTCATATTTTCCCACAATGCTACTCRTGAAAGAGGTTGATTTACGTTAATGTTTAGGTCAGATCCTTCTCTAATTAGATGTTCGTTTAACCCTGTTCATAGAATGTGAATTGAAAATAACAGCAGAATGCTTTCTACAGAAAAATAAATTGTGGGTGATACTGTGGACTGCAATTATCTGGTTATGAGTTTGTATAATATTTCTCTCCATCCATGCTTACTGGGAAGACTGTTCTACAAACACTCCAGTTAAGTATAAGAGTGATTGAGTGTGTCAGTATTTTGCCATTAGCCTGTTCAGATGCCTCCTCTCTCAAGAACTGGTTCAGAGAGCACTTGGAAGTCTTGGTCCATGGATTGGTTGCTGCCTGATGATTTGCTCTTCCAGCTTTCTTCTTCACACATCTCCCTTTGCTCAAATTATTTTCAGAGATAGACAGTCACCAGTTTACCATCTTGCTCCTATACTGCTGTCCCCACCATAGACTTGGTTCCTATTCWAAAGGCACCATATCCATAATGATTTATCCATTGCTACAGTGTGTTGGTATAATTATTTAGTCAAATCCTACCCAAGTCTAGATTGCACTCTGACTATCCATTTCATAATACCTATTTGGGAAGACGTCCTCAGGTTCCGTGTTTTTAGAGCCTTTGGCCTGATAGGATCCCATCTGGATAAGGGCTGTAGTTCATCCTGCAGTAAAATCCTCTGAGTGTGGTGATGCACAGCAAGACTGGATTTTCAGTTTCAGTGKAGAAGATTACTGAGTAATATTTATATTAGACAATCTAGTAGTTTTACAAAAAGTTTCAGCATCTGCTTTGAAGAGCCTGCTGTTCTGCAAATATTGCCACTGTCCCATGGAAGATACTAGGGGCTGGTATCATGGAAATGTGCTCATTTACTTTTGCTGAACATCTATCCCATGGATGAAATCCTGGCAAGTATTAAGTACAGTTTGTTTGTACAGATCAGTGGATTTTCTTTATAGAAGTCTTTGTGCACTTGGTAGGAAATTTAAATGTGGCCATACTCGGAATTCATTCGTTTCTGTATAAATCTGGAGTCAATTCTGAAGATGTTTGTAAAGTTGTCCTATATTAACTTCAGTGTTCCACTGATGAGGGTTCTGCCTGCTGTCTTGGTGCTACGTCTCGTGTGTCACCAGTCGTGAGCATTTTCAGTTGATGGGGTTGCCCTTTTCCCAGCTGCTTCCCTGACAGGTAGATTCTGTAGTTACTTTAAAATTCTCCAAATCCCAGCRGATAGAATAGTTAGTCTGATCATTACAACAAACTTTCCATTGACTGCTGGACCAGTCTGTTTTTAAGCTGTCATCCATCTCCTAGGCCTTTCTTGCTGCCAGCATGTCAACTGACATAATCCTTCCAACTCAAGTGAACAAAACTGGACAATRCTGGCCTCCTTCCAGCTCGGCATTTTGCCATTAACTCCCCAATTTTATTGTGGGTAACCATTTTATTCTGCCTCAGCCACTTCGATTTAAAACTCTTAAATCTTCTAAGCAATAACCTTTTTAATCTATGTGCTATAATGTTTTCTTAAGAATTTATGATTTTTTCATTCCTCTCTCCCTTCTTACTTGTGAATTGCCATATTAGCCTATTTATAGAAATAGTCTGCAAATGCTCTTTGGAAGGTCCTTTTTTTGACCTCCTTCCTCTTCTGCAGATAAAAAAAAACACAGGAAAAAAAAGGACTTAACCTTTAATGAACTTGCTGCTAAAGTAGATTAGCCATTTTCAGTTGGCAAGATTGATGCTGCTTCAATATTATTAAGTAACTAGGTATAAATTCCTCATTGTGTATACCTGAAGTAATAAGCACTATTAGAGCTCCAGGCAATCCATCTYACTCTTGCCTTTCCAGTGTTCTTCCTTAAGTGAAAAATAAATAATAAAACTGAGGCTGTTTAATTCTCTTTTTTTCAGGGTTTTGTTGTTTGGTTTAGGTTGGAGAACCTAGAATTGCTAACTGCTCTGAGTTGTGGTTGTGTTTCAGAATTTTGGAAACAGAATGTTATATTCTGGCTTATTGTGTTTTTCTGTGTTTCTCCTTGTTTGTGAGTGTTGTTTGTAAGGTCACCAATGAAARGGAATTCTAGAAGCAGAGAAAAGATAGATAAAATGAGTTGACTTTCAAGGAATAATTCATGGGAGGGGGTTAAAGTATTTGGGAAGGAGAAGAATTCTTTTTTGATGTTGATTGGTTCATCTTTTGCTTCTTAGAGGAACATATTACGGGTACCAACAGCTCAGTCTTCAGTTCTCTGCGCTCACAAACTATCTGTCACACCAGCAATAGTCGTCCACATTCCAAACTTGGACACCCCATTCATTGCTTATGAAATTACTGCAAAGATCTGTACTAACAGTGATTTTTTTCAGTAATATCAAGAAATTCTGATGTGTTATTTTGAATCCCTACATTTCCTGGCTGATGAGAAAATTCAGAACCCTGAGTAACCTTGGCAAAAGAAGGAAGGTGGAGAAAACGTGAACTGAGGAGGTTAATGAGTGAAAAATATGGGGAGGTTGGCAGTATTTTTATTTTTTGTTGATTAATTTGTTTAATATTTTTATTTTTCTTAGGTTAAAGTTTAGTTTTGATTCTTTGACAGAGGTGAKATGCAGTTGAGTTTTCCAAGGCAAATAATGTAATTTCTGTTGTACTTTGGAATTGAGTGGGTTTCTTTTCCTTCTAGAAGACATTATGTCAGATTTCTAAGATGTCTTACCCCTTTAAGAGAATGCTTTTTTCTGAGATGCTGAAAATCAAGAGATGCTTGCTTCCCTGTCCCTGTCCAGAGAAGTTATCTTTTGTATTAGTAGAAAAAATAATTATGATATTTGACCAAATAATGTCAACTGTAATGCAGTTGCATTGAGATGCAGGTAGTGAAAAGTTTCCCTCTCAGAACTTCCAGTGTTTCCACATTGCAGGGAGGGCTTACTGTGTCTGTCTATGCTTTGTGCTTCAAGGCTGTTGGCTGTGTGCCTCAGAGACCGGAGCCAGAGTTGACAAAAAGTCTGAATATTTCAGAAGGGCTGGAGAGTGTCCAAGGGTACCCATGACCCTTTGACTGAGTGCTAAACTGCTCTGTACAAGGAAGTGAAAGAATAGATATGGCATTATTTTGGCAGCCCATGAAGAACTGCTTGTGCCTGTCAGCTTTTTCAGGACCACCATGACTTCTGGTTTAAACAGAGCTTAGAACTTGGTGTAACATTTTTCTTCATTCCTTCCTCATTAAGAGATTTTCAGGAATTTAAAATGTTRTCTTCTGATATACCTTTTCTAGACCAGGAAGAAAAACCTTCCTCTTCCTGAATATTGAAGTGAACTTCAAATTAGCTTTCATGCCACTTAGCTGATGGCATAAATGAGAGGATCTAGCCAAGTAATGACTGAATTAATAAGAAAGTAGTATCCCAGCATTGTTTTCTACCTTTCCATAGCTGTAGCTGCACTTCTAGATTGCCAGTTGAGTTGGCCTATTTACCAAATGAGCTATTATTTTGAATGTGCTTTTCTTCCTTTGCTGTAGATAGAGTGTAAGAAAAATGTTTGCTTATTAACATTTAGATCAACTGCAGTATTCTGCTCTTTACTGTCAAATGTCATAATTCTCCAGATCACTTTTTTGCTTGGTTAGACCTGCTGATATGGCAGTTTCTTTGTGCTTTTCTTCTGTTTGATGTTCAGAGCGTGCTTGTAACTTTAGCTGTACAAAGCCTGAAGCAGAATTTAAAAGATGTGGGGGAGTCTGGAGCAACTCTGGATGTGTTTTAAAATGTGTTGCCTGTGAGAATGAACTAAATGATGATGCATTTGCAAGAGATTCTGCATATGATAAAACTAAAAAGGTTTGTATGGAAGTTCTTGTTTAAATTAAAGTTCTTGTGGCCTGTACCAGTTACATAAAAGTAGTTGTTTGTTTTTGTGAAAGCCCAGAAGAGTTTTTTATCTTCAGTAGGAGGCTGATCCTTTTTCTACTCAATTCACTGTATTTTGAAGCTCTGTGTATAAACCATGAAAGCCATGATAGTCATAGCACTCCTTTGGCAACACTACTGGCTTATCCCTTTCCCTTTTCTTACCATTCGGAATACTGCAGAAAGCAAGTTCTGGAGGCATTAAAAACTTTTCTGGGATGGCATTTCACACACTATATAAGCATTTCAGGAAAAGTGGGGGCGTGTGCTGTGTGGAAATGAAGTTAATCAACTTAAACTAATATAATTTGTTAATAAACYAGTGTTTTATAGCAATGTTTTTTCTTTTCTTATAATTTTCCATGTTGCTCCTAAAGCACAGGGAGGGACACTCCTGTGAGGAAACCATCTATTCTAACCTTCTTTTTCCTTTCTACTCATATCTGAAAATATTCTATAAAATGTCCAGTAGGCTCTAAGCTAACATCAGCAGGTCTGCTTCAGATCGCAGCAAATTTGTTACCAACCAGAAGCAAGCTGTCACAAAGCTTATGTTAGCCTGCAAACCAGATTCACAGTAACAGACCCTACCGCTATAAGAACTTAATGAGAAGCCATGTATCCGAAAGTGAAGTCTAAATTAATAAAAAACTATATGAGTTTCACAAGTGAGAGCATTACCTGGTCCTCAGAGCACAGTATTAAATTTTTTACTGAGTTCTGTCAATTTCTATCTGAGAGTTTAGGAAAAGTAAAAATATTGTGGTCTTACAAAATCTTCACATAAGCTGTAAATCAGACCTTTGGCATGRGTGAGCAGTCAAGAAAATCTGTGTGGGAAGAATGTTGCTAGTGGTAAAGAGGGATTGAGGGAGATCATASTAATAAATGACAGGGAATCAACCAAGAAAATCATCAAAGAGGCTGCACATGGAAAAAAACACTGTGAAGCTGTTATTACCAAAGGACTGTTTTAAATCCCAAKTATCAGAATGAAATATCCAGGGAAACTGAATTCTCTAGCATTACTTTAGTCATATATAAGTAATTGGTGCACAATTATTGAAATCTTTCTGCACCTCTCTGTGTTCTACTGAGGTAGCATTAGGGCCACAAAGGCCTATTTTACTCCTTACTTAACTCTTAAAATCTGACTGGAAAGATAAATTTCAGTGATGAGATTTGGTAAGCAGAAATCATAAKAATAGAGTGTACTAGCATTTTCTAAGTTTTATTCTGACAGTTACACTTATCTAAGGTAGCTTATGAAGAACCACAGTGGTAACCCTTGGCTACTCTGGAAAAAAGAATGAATCTTAATCTTAGTCTTAGTGCTAATGGCAATGGGTCAGGTTTCTAAGAGAATTCATATTGCAGGTGAATATGTTCCAGAAGAAAAGCATAATTGGAAGACAGAAAATTTAGACAATGGCAAACTTTATTTTATATAAAGAAGCTTTAAAATTTGGAGACATGCAAGGATAGATAGTGTTCAAAATCATGTACTCTTTTAGGACTCACTACTAAACTTTTTCACTGGTTTGATATTTTTGGAAGGAGGGCAATACAATTTTCTTATTTCTTTCTCATTTTCTTTGCATTTTCCTTACCCCTCTGCTTTTTTCCCTCCTTCATATCCTTTATTATTTTCCTCAGACTTGAGTAAACTGTTCTTAACTGAAAATGCAACTGTTCTCTTTTGCCTGTGCTACTTCATTCCTCTCTTTCCATGACACTTGCYGCTGATCTCTCAGTWGTGCATTTTAGCTATGGGAAGCATYTGAGAAATAGAAAMTATATCAAATTCTGGAGTTTGCTGTGGTTTATTGGTTTGTTTGTTTCCCCAGCACTAAAGTTAATGAATTTTAGCAGACAGAGCTGCTTTCCAAGAGTACAGATTTTAGCCACAAGTTTGCTGCTGCAAGATCTCAGAACAGATTTAATAGAAATATAACCACAAGGAACAGGGTTGCTTGGGTTCTGTTTCTGTAATCAGCAAAGATTTTTTTTTTGTTTGTGTCTGGGATAAGCATAGATTGACTGTGAACATATTGGATGCACATGATACTTTAACTCTGCCTTTTCCTCTTCCAGGAACTCATTTCTACATCATTATAAATGTTTGTTTTTCCCCCCAACAAATTTTCTCTATTGTTAATATATCTCATGACCTCTTATGTATTTTAAGTAATAGGTGGAGAAGGATTACTACTCCTTAAAGCATTTTCTCTGTGCTGCTTCCATGAAATAAGTTCAGCAATTTCTGTTTWTATTTTTGCTGCTTGGCAGGAAGTGTTCACTTGGGGATTTGCCACAAATTTGACCTGCAGGCAGCAAATGTTTTAGAGTTCCTGACATTATATGTATTTGGGCGACTTGTGTGGGGCGAGTGAAAATGAAAAAAGATCATGCTATAATCAGTGTAAGGACTCATAAATTCATAGATAGCAGGTCCTTTTTCTTTCCTTCCGGATTAGAATAATGCCACTGGAGGAGGGGATATTTTCAGGGATTTGAAGCCTCAGGGAACAGAGATAATTAATCTTAGAATTGTAGAATATCCTGAGTTTGAAGGAACTCACAAGGATCATTGAATCCAGCTCCTGGCCCTGAAGACCACTATCCCCAATAGTCACACCATGTGCCTGAGAGTATTTTCCAAGCATTTCTTGAGCTCTRTCAGGCTTGGTGCTGTGACCACTTCCCTGGGGAGCCTGTTCCAGTGCCCAACCACCCTCTGGTTGGTTGTTCCTCTGGGTGAAGAACCTTTCTCTWATACCCATCCTAAACATCCCCTAACTCAGCTCAAAGCTGCTTCCTGTCACTGGTCACCACAGTGCTGTCCCTCATCTTTGCCTCATGAGGAACCTGTAAACAATAGTGAGGTCTCTCCTCAGTCTCCTCTCCTCCAGGCTAAACCAAGTGGCCTCAGACATTCCTCATACGATTTCCCCTGTAGACCCTTCACCATCTTTGTAGCTTTGAATGCTCTCTAACAGCTTTATATRTCTCATATTCTGGTGCCCAAAACTGCACACAGGACTCGAGGTGAGCTGCACCAGCACCAAGTAGAGTGGGTCAATCAGCTTCCTTGACTGGCTGTTCATGCTGTTACTGATGCACTCCAGGACTTTCTTTTTATTGGCAATTTTTAAAAATTTCACTAACATGAAGATCTTGCGCAACATTATACCTTATATTCGTAGTGCTGTTCTTTTCTCTGTTTCATATTCATCAAACTAATAAAAATGTTATTCTGAAGTATCATCAACAATTTGCTAATAATTCCAGATTTTGTACTGTGCTACTCTATTTGTTGTTTATAGGCACAAACATGAGGCAATCAAAAATTAACAAGTGATATCTTGCTAATAAGCATGAGTTGCCAGCTATGTGTTTAGATATGAATATGGGCTGCCAGAGGACCTGAGASTGCTGTTCACATTCTTTCTATGAGYYGTGCTTACYGTTTCTTCTAATTCTGACCCATWTGTCCTTTAGTTGTCACCTTAGATGCTAGCTGTACTACTCCTCAGTTGCTTGTGTACTTGAAACACATGCACAAAACCCCCCACATTTATCCTTTCTTCTCAGCAACTTTTTTAGTAAATAGTTAAGATAGTAAATATTCATTAAAGT
>NW_026623753.1:143604-147460 GCF_030028575.1 Malurus melanocephalus | reverse complement strand
AATCAGAGAAAACCCATGTTGGAAGGGACCTTGAAAGACCTTTTGCTCTGAGCTTGCAGAAACAAAAGTCACAGTTATAATTTCTGATGCCATCTAGGAATTTAAGGAAATTTCTGTACGCATTTTAATTTGTCAGTAGTCAATATTTGGTCAGACTAGCCACTTYAATGTTCTCTACATCACCTAATAATAACAGTAATTATAAGATGCAGACCCACAGATTAATTCCTCTGTAAATGTAACAAAAAAATACAAAGAAATTTAAAATACAGGTAATCTATCTAAATATTAATAACACAGGGAAAAGCAAGGTGGGGTGTTTGAATATTTGATTTAAAAGTTGTCARTCTGGGAATGAGAGACCATATACTTCCATGAAAGATGTGTGCTGATATCTGAATTTTGTTTTGGATATAAGGTTTTAATAATTGTTTGGTTTTTAGTTTGTTGATGACTGTCCCTTGTTCTGATAATGTTATTATCATTGCTGGCTTCGGTAAAAAAATTCAAATACATTGGGAAAAAATATCTAAAAAACTTTTTTCTTTTTCAAAGAAATCTTTGGCCTTCAGTTGCCATCACTTTTCTCCTATACTCACTTTTGTGCAGCTAACTCATTTTATGAACTGTGTTCTGAAARTGTTTCTACTAAAATTCAAAAGAGAGTATTGTCTCAATTAAATATACATATATATAATTACTTMCAGGATGAACTGCAAACTTACCTTTTGAAAGCTGTGGAATACTGAAATTAAGTGTTAATTAATTTTCTAACATTGTTACTCTCTGATCATGATATTAAAGGCTACATTGTAATAGAGATAATACTTTCTTTAATTTCATGCTCACATACTTTTCTTTGTTTTAAGTGGTCCCCACTCATCAAAGTCTAAATTACTTCTAAATAGTCATTCACATTCCATCTTACCCTCACTGTTAAACATTTGGTCCATGCTGTCTGTAGGACATGCCATTCATACTGTCCTCTAGAGAAAGAGACATTAATTTCTCTATGAATTGAGGGYTTCTGAGCTATTACTGAGCAGACTTTCATAGCATGCTACAAAAAAGGGTTGTGACATTCWTGTATTACAGACAGGGATACTAAAGCATGAACAGCTCAAGATGTAAATGTTTCACTTTAGGGGTAGTCCTAATGTTAAATTAGTAAGATTCAATTGATGCTTTGCTTTATTTCCAGAGTACTTAATATCATATAGCTATTTATATCTCACTATCCATTGGCTGATACAGCATTTTTGTGGGGCAGACTGAGAACTCAAAGGCTTATATGATGATAGACAGAGAATCTGCCATCACTGGTGCAGCTGTGTTTACTGCAATCTAAGACATTTACCCAACATTGCTTTGTTACCATGTGAGAGAAAACAGATGTAGAGTCCAGTTCTCAAATGTTGCGTTCATGCACTCTTTCTGCAGTACTGTCTGAATAATTTGCCTACAAACTCTAGAAAAAGTTAAGGGTGCTGTATTCAAATATCTTGCACGTTGCAGAGTTCTTTTTATGCCCAACAGACTGCGTGAGGAGCAGTCAATAAATATTCTTTCTGTGTAAAGAGGGCTTCAGCATGATTTAATCGTGGCCTTTAAGTACCTGAAAGCAGCCTACAGGRAAGATGGRGAGGGGCAAGGACATGCRGTGGCAAGGRCAAAGGGTGATTACTTCAATCTGAAAGAGATTAGGTTTAGCTCATTACTGTGGGAGTTGGGAGTCACTGGAACAGGTTGTCCAYAACAGTTGTGGATKCTCCARCCCTGGCAGTCTTCAAGGCCAGGTTGGATGYRCTCTGAGCAACATGGTCCAGTGAAAAKTATCCCTGCCCATGACAGGGGGATTGGAACTAKATGATCTTTAAGATCCTTCCAACCCAAGTAATTCTATGAAGTAACCGGGTTGGATGTGAAGATGTTTTGTGTCTCATGTGTCATCTAGAGAATGAATTTCTCTGCAGCACTAGAAAACTAAGAGCCTGCCTTCTAGAGGAATGGATATGGTCTCRAACTCATGATAGATAAGAGCTTGGTTTTCACTTTGCTTTTTTTTTTTCCTCTCTGATCACAGATTTATTTAAGATATCTAAAGACGCATTAGCTTTAGCCTCCAGTACTTCCCTTWATGGAGCTGGGTGACACTGGGGAAACAGTCATGTAATGGAAGGGCATCACCCTGCACACAAGTATTGCTGCCCCAGTGCTCTCTCTGACTTTTAAGAAAGCTGTTGCTTTTGATGCACACTGGCTGCTTTGCTGYTGAATGAAAGTCCTTTTCCTACAGCTTTGTTTTAGGAGCTGTTCATGAGTGTAAATTGTTTTGAGCAGTCCTAGATCTAAGTCTAGTGTACACATAACAATTATCCTGGCACAGTAGTGGCATTAAATGAACATGCTAAGTTTGCTTCCAGGAAAGYGTTAATGTAATTCTTAGTGACGCAGAGAGGGGGTTAATTAGAAAATTGTGTAAAGGATATATTAATAATTTTGTGATGAAGCCATGATCTCTGAAACAGGCAGGGGAATGACAGTGAAAGGAAGGACCTCTATCATGACAAATGCAACTGTAAAGGAGATTCAGTGCCTTTTGCACCAATTAGGAAATCATATTTTTCAGGTCCTGCTAAACATCAAACTGCAGGTGTTTGTTAATAAAATGCTAACCTCCACAGCAAAGGATTTCACACTCATTTCTTGTCTCTCATTTTGGGATCAGCTGAAGTGACACATTCCAGCAGTTTCCAGGGAGACAGCGTTTTGCTCACAGACCAGACTCAGTGTTGCTGACTCCAGAGATACTTTGATTATGGGAAAGAGAACATTTTTCTGAAGTTTTTAGTCTTTACCGTCAGTAATGAAGTTTTCAGAAAACACCCTCAAGTGCTTTATGATGCCGTTTTCTCATGCAGTTAATTAATAATATTTTCATTTTCAAAGTTCTGTGATCATTTCTTATAAACTTGCATTAGCTAGTGCTCTATTCCCATATTCAAACTGGTGGGGCTTGCCACAAAATATAAATTACGATAGTTTAGCTTAAATTCTTTTAAAAATTGTCTTAGATAGATGTTTCTGTTTATGTACCATTTTTTTAACCATTCAAATCGGTGTTCAAAAGTGTTTTAATTCCCAAAATATTTCTAACCATTACTGTRTTTTCAACAGATATGCATCACTTTTAAAAAGCAGTAGTTTTTAAAAGTTTTTCTCAAGTCTGCATTGTAAAAGAAGTCATTATTAATCAGCACCTTGGTTTTTTTTTACCAGAAATCATACAATCCTTAGACCTCCTGGTTRTTATTCAATTGCTCTGGGGAAGTAAATGTCCTTTGAAGTTATGAATTAAGAAAAGCCAAAGACCATCCAGCACATAAATTTCATCTGACKACAATGGGATTTCACACATCTGCTTAGTAAATTATTGTGGATAAATAAAGTGCCTTGAAGAATTAYCTAGATTTTATTCACCTATATTGAACTATACTCCTCACACTAAAATATTTCATTGCATTATTTTACTGCCTATTACTGTCAAAAAATAAACTACTGACTACTGAATGATGTAGCAGTTTTGGACAGATTGATGGATCTAGACTACCTGAAAAAGGTATATCTTCTTAGGACATTGCAGCACTAAAGCAATTCTGATGTTCATAAAAGACAGCAGCAAATCTTAGCAGGGTTAGGACATGAAATAGAGACTGACAGCAGCATAGGCAATAGGAAAGGTTTAAGTTTGCTGTAAAAGAAGACTTTCAGAACCCTGCTTAAATGGCTCTTCAGTTAAGAAGTTACGAAAGCTTCAAAAGGCTTTTAAATATGCACTTCAGAAATTCAACAGGAA